>NC_059434.1:4514797-4789797 GCF_021028975.2 Sphaerodactylus townsendi
GTGGTATAGCGATCAAGAGCAGGTGGACTTTAATCTGAAGAACCAGGTTTGATTCCCCACTCCTCCACATGACCCACTCCTCTTACCTGGTGGACTGGATTTGTTTCCCTGTTCCTACACTTGAAGTCTGCTGAATAACCTTGGGCTAGTCACAGTTTTCTCAGAACTTCCTCTGTCCCACCTGATGCACAGGGTGTCTGTTGTGGGGAGAGGAAGGGAAGGACTGGTTGTGATGGATTTTCTGGGCTGTGTGGCCGTGGTCTGGTGGATCTTGTTCCTAATGTTTCACCTGCATCTGTGGCTGGCATCTTCAGAGGTGTATCACAGAGGGAAGTCTATTACACTGTGTGAAACGTTAGGAACAAGATCCACCAGACCACGGCCACACAGCCTGGAAAACCTATCACAACCAGTTGAATCTGACCATGAAAGCCTTCGACAGTACATGGAAGGGAAGGAGTTTGTAAGCCCCTTTGAGTCTCCTTACAGGAGAGAAAGGAGCGGTATAAATCCAAACCTCTCCTCCTCCTCCTCCTCCTCCTCCTCCTCTTCTTCTTCTTCTTCTTCTTCAATTTGGCCTGCCAATAAATAAAAACTAAATAACTCAAATGCAGTCCCAAATAAAACTGTCCTCAACTGCCTCCTGAAGATTGACATCAAGGGGGCCAGGTTAGGGTTGCCAGCTCTGGGTTGGGAAATACCTGGTGATTTTGGGGGTGGAGCCTGGGGAGGGTGGGGCGAGGGGCGAGGAGGGACCTCAGCAGGGGACAGCCCAGTCTACCCTCCAAAGCAACCATTTTTTCAGGGGAACGGATCAATAGTAATAACAGGAGATTACCAGGCTCTACCTGGAGGCTCCACCATTATTGGGGGTGGAGGTTGTACCTGGACATAAGCAATGAATGCCAGGACCCATCGCTTAATGTCTAGATTATTCGATCAAGAATATCAATTTCTCCTGAGCAAAGCGCAAAGCTCTTGCTCTCCAATATTCTTTGGGATTATGCCTCAGAAATCTAGCCCTGCTATATACCTGGAACATCTTGTTAATTACACTTGCAGATGGGTCATGACTAGAGCAAGGTGTAACTCTTTTCCGTCAGTACATCTTCAAGGTCGCTTCTCTAATATCCCACAAAATGAGCGTTGCTGTCGTTTCTGTCCTAATACAACTGATTCACTTTCTCATATTCTGCTTCACTGTTCAAAATACAACAACATCAGAACTGATTTGAGAACTGTATTACCAACAGGATTTATGCTCCTTTCTGATAAGATAAAAATGGCTAAGCTTCTAAATAACTCTAATGCTGAAATCTCTGAAGCTGTTGCTACATTTTTACTCTGTGTACTGCAAGTTGTGCAATAATCATCTTTTTATTGTATTTGGAACTCATGACACACTCCGGTTTTACGCCTAATAAAGGTTTTGGATTTGGATTTGGAATGCCAGGATCTGCACCACAAAGCTCAATACACAAGCCTGTCAACTTTATAACTAATAAACATCAACAAGGAACAAATTGTAGTTTCACAGTATTGTTTTCTTACTCCTTCAACAATGTCACAAATGTTGTAAAAACCATACACTTTGAAACAAACCATACACTTTGAAACCTTTGCTTTGAATGTTTTCAAATGCCAATAAAGAATCAATTAGATGTAACACAGTTACAAAGACGTTCTATAAACACACGCACACGCATGCACGCACACACACAAATGGTAAAACACCAGAGAATCTGGCTACACTTCACACATACACGGCTAGAAAATTCTCTAAATCAATTTTCCGGGGGTTGATTTGAAGTTTCATAGCTTCTAAGTGGCCTGATTATAAATTCCTTTCACCAGAGGCGTATCTGCTCAGTGACATGGGGCACCCAATGTCCCCGGGCGCATGCCATCTGGTCACCTGGGGGTGAAAAATCAGCCCCCCATGTGACTAATGAGACATGGAGGCTCAGTGCACACGCGCACAGACCAGCACCTCCATGCACATGAGAAGGTGAGGCCCTCGCTCATTTGCTTGCCTGACAGTTTTGTTTAGCAAATGTAGGGGGTGGGACTCTATAACCCATGGGGGGGCCTCTGCAACCTGCAGAGGGGGGCACCCAGAGGAGTTTTGTCCCTGGGTACCATTTCCCCCCCATACGGCTGTGCCTTTCACTGGTTAACAACAAAACAGCTCAAATGTTTTCAAGACTGACCAACTGGTGTTGTTCTCGCTTCCTGGGATTGTCTGCTTGCTGCTTCCTCCTTGGCTTGGAATTCATCCTCAGTGAGAAACCTTAGCTGACTTACTCTCAGAATGTTTATTAGTTATAAAGCTGGCACATTTGTGCACTGACCTTTTTGGTGCAGATTCTGGCATTCATTACTTGCATTCATTATAAAAAACCATGTGTGACCAAAGGAGCAAGTGGAAAAGAAGGTTGTAGCCCCTCCTTCCATTCCACTGAACAAAGTTTATGCATTAAAATATTTACACCTTCCCTTGACTTTTGTTTCCAGTTTGGCTACTTCTTCCAATCTAAGGAGTCTTCCTCTAAATTAAGCAAAGAAAGAACCACTTAGGCCGTTTCCCCACTTTTAAAATGACGTCGGTATCATCTGGTCCAGGACCTTTTCAGCGTGAGGGTCGTGTTCCCGGGCTTCCCCACTGCCTCGCTCTCCGAGTGGGGTCATCGAAAGGCACCAGAATGACCCGCGCTGAGGGGGCACAAGAGCAGCAGAGTCGGGGCAGCTGCGTTGTAGCTGCCCCTATAGTGGGGAGTGCAGTTGGACCCCGCGCTACTCAGCGGGAGTAGCGCGCAGCAAACAGTGAGTGGGGAAAGGGCCTTAGTTGGAAGAAGGCTATTTTTTTTAAAAAAAAATCAGATTTATATCCTGCTCTATCCCTGCAGGGCTCAGGGTGGCTCACAACAGTCAATAAATACAATTCATAAATACATTTTAAAATGAAAACCATACAAAAGTACAACAATAGTACCGTAATGCAAATAACACTATACCAGGGGTAGGGAACCTGCGGCTCTCCAGATGTTCAGGAACTACAATTCCCATCAGCCCCTACCAGCATGGCCAATTGGCCATGCTGACAGAGGCTGATGGGAATTGTAGTTCCTGAACATCTGGAGAGCCGCAGGTTCCCTACCCCTGCACTATACACTGCAGATTTATACAAAAGCAGATGGCAAACATAATGCCATCCAACTCACCCAGTTTCCCCTCCCCCGGAGGCTGAAATAAGATGTTTTGATCTGACTGGCTAGCTGGAAAAAATCTGGTGGAAAAGACAGGTCTTGCAGTCCCCGTGGAACTGCGAAAGCTCTTGCAGGGCCCTGACACCCCCTGGAATCTTATTCCACCAGGTCAGAGCCAGGGCCAAAAAAGTATCTTGTTGAAGCCAGCCAGATATCCCTCAGGCTGGGGACAGATAAAAGGTTCCCCTCCAATAAGCAGAGGGGCCTCAGAGGGCAATATGGGAAGATGTGGTCTCAGAGATATGTGGGCCCAACACCACTCAAAGCCTTAAAAGGGCAATACCAATCCCTTGAAAATGATCTGGAATTCAACCGGCAGCCAGTGGAGATCCTTCAAGATCCGTGTTACATGATTTCGACTGGCTGCCCCAGTAAGCGTTCTGCTCAAGTTTCAGCTTCCGGGTCAAAGACAAAGGTAGAGCGAGTTACAGTAGTCTATTCTCGAAGTGACCATTGCGTGGATTACCGTGGATTACTTAGAGCAGAGCACAGCTAGATCCACCCCATTGGATGGATCCAACCCGTGAAATTTATGGTGGCTCATACCACACACTTGTTGAGTGGATTTTGAGTGACAGCTTTCCCCGTCTAATTGTTTTCAGGCAGTCTGCTGAGAGATCGTTCTACATAGACACGTAGCAATTCTGTTCCTTAATAAATGTTATCGTTTTAGGATTGTTTTCTAGACGTGCGTTCAGAAATTCTATTCAGGCTTGGATTGGGCACATTTTGTTCATTAATGTTTTTGTTCCAGTTCTTGAATATCAATATTACATGTATTTGGAATTGTTATTGGATTCAGATCATGTTCCAGTTGGTTTCAGTAGGAAACAGATTTCACCCTGTAATTTTTTGGGGGGTCTCTTAATCAATTGCAATGAGGTTCCCAGGGATTGTGTACCTATGGGATTCATCCCTCCAGCTTCCAGGCATGAGGAAAAAAGCCCTTGTCTTCAAGAGGAAGTTTTAAAAAATCTTTCTTGCAGACTAAGCTGTTGGCGGGAAAAATGCTTTTCAGCCAGTTTGTACAAAGAAAGAAAAGTTTGTCTGTCACCACTTCGCATGAGAACAGGTGGGCTCATAAATATCACATCTCTCCCAACTAATTGTTCTCATTTGAGCAGAAGTCCTAAACCCCTGGGTCTTGCCATGACCTTCTAGGCACCAAGGAGTTCAATGCTTGTGCTCATGCTTTGTCTAGAGACTGGTAATAATGGCTCTTCTCCAGTGGTGGGATCCAAAAAATTTATTTATTTATTTATTTATTTTATTTTATTAAACTTCTATACTGCCCTTCCCCGAAGGGCTCAGGGCAGTGTCCATCAATTATATAAAACAGTTAAAATCCATTTCACACCCAATCCCAGTTAAGAACCATATATAAATTATAAAAATTCAGATGGCGATTAAAATTGTTTCCCCTTCCCCTTCACCATTCTTTAGTAACAGGTTCCCTCGCCAGCCCCCCCCCCCAGCAAAGGGGGCAGAGGCGTGCCTAGGCAAACCTGAGCCCTGGACAAAACCTGAGTTGGATGCCCCCCCATGGGCAGCCACCCCACCATGACCCCCCCCCCAAATTTTTTTGCACCAGGTCATTTCTAAATCATTATCACATTAAAGCGGACCCCATTAGTAACCCCCTCTGGGCACACACAAATAATTAGCAACCCACTCTCGGGAACTGGTGAGAACCTGCTGGATCCCACCTCTGCTCTTCTCCCCAGCCTGGCCCCTGCTCCTTCTGCAATAAACCTGATTTCTGCAACCCGGCGTCTGGTAATTGAGAGGAGGTCTACAGACATGACACTGGTGGATTCCTCACAGCACAAGTATAACATCTTCAGGATGTTATATATAGCATTTTTGGAGAAGAACTTCACACAGATCTCTTCCCCAAAATGACTGAAGTCTGTTATTGTCCTCTCAATCTGGGTTTCTCAAAAATCATGAAACTAGCAATCTTTTTGCAAAATCCCAGGTTAAAGGTGCTCCCATGAAAACACAACAGGCAGAAAACACTTCATTCTCCCACTTGCAAGCTGGTTCCCCCCCCTTCCCCCCTTTTGTTTTCATGTCTTCCACTGTCCACCATGTTGAGAAGATTCTGCCCGCCCGCCATTGTACAAGTCCTCCAAGAAGAAGAAGAAGAGGAGAAGGAGGAGGAGGAGGAGTTTGGATTTATACCCCCCTTTCTCTCATACAAGGAAACTCAAAGGGGCTAACAAACTCCTTTCCCTCCCCCCCCAACAAACACCCTGTGAGGTAGGTGGGGCTGAGAGAACTCTGAAGAACTGTGACTAGCCCAAGGTCATCCAGCTGCCATGTGTTGGGAGTGCACAGGCTAATCTAGTTCCCCAGATAAGCCTCCACAGCTCAAGTGGCAGAGCAGGGAATCAAACCCGGTTCCTCCATATTAGAGTCACCTGCTCTTAATCACGACGCCACTGCCAAGCTCATTTTCTCCCCATAGCAGTACGTATGACCCCCATTTCACTCATTGATCTACAGTAACACATTCCTTATTGCCTGGCCATTGCAGGACAGTCCTTCCACCCCTAAAATCTCCAGGTAATTCAAACTCAGAGCTAGTGACCCTAGTTGTGGTTTCCTTCATAGAGTCAACCCATCTCATGTTTGTTCTTCCTCATTTCCTGCTGCCTTCAACTTTCTATGGCATTATTGTCTCCTCCAGTGACTCCTGTCTTCTCTTAAAGCAGTGGTGGTGAACCTATGGCACTGGTGCCAGAGGTGGCACTCAGAGCCCTCTCTGTGGGCACGCACAGAGTCGCCCACCCTCCGTCTAGTCTGGCCTGGGCCGCTGGGCTCAATTATTAGCATTAAACCTAAGACCTAGTTTTGTGGAAGCAGTGTAGGCAACCCCGTTAAGTGGTGTTAAACCCCACTGGGAGTAAGCTCGGTTGCTGGCAATGGGGCTTGATTCTGAGTAAACCTTCCTAGGGTCATGATTCACCTGTTCGAAGAGTTGCATATTTGCTTCAAAGCAAAGCCAGCAACTACCACCAAGCTTACTCCTGAGTAATGCACACCTGAGAGCCAAACGTTTTTTCTAAACTAAAACCTCAGTATTCAGGCTAAATTTCTGTGTTGGCACTTGGCGATAAATAAGTGGGTTTTCGGTTGCAGTTTGGGCACTCGGTCTCGAAAAGGTTCGCCATCACTGTCTTAAAGTGATCAAACTACAATAGCCTCAGTTTAGTCAATACTTGTCTATACAAATAAATAGTATTAGTATTTACTGGAAGTAGAGTACGATGAAACCGCATACAGACGGGAGGTTGAACAACTAGCCTTGTGGTGCCACTGGAACAATCTAGAACTGAACACACTTAAAACCGTAGAAATGGTGGTAGATTTCAGGAGAAACCCTCCCATCCTACCTCCTCTCACAATACTAGACAACACAGTATCAACAGTAGAGACCTTTAAATTTCTAGGCTCCATCATATCTCATGACCTAAAATGGACACCTAATATCAAAAATGTCATTAAAAAAGCACAACAAAGAATGTTCTTTCTGCACCAACTCAGGAAGCTCAAACTGCCCAAGGAGCTGCTGATACAGTTCTACAGAGGAATCATTGAGTCTGTTATCTGCACCTCTATAACTGTGTGGTTTGGTTCTGCAACCCAACAAGATCGACACAGACTTCAGAGAATAATCAGAACTGCAGAAAAAACAATTGCTGCTAACCTGCCTTCCATTGAGGACCTGTATACTGCACGGGTCAAAAAAAGGGCTGTGAAAATATTTACTGACCCCTCGCATCCTGGACATAAACTGTTTCAACTCTTACCCTCTAAACGTCGCTACAGAGCACTGCACACCAAGACAACTAGACATAAGAACAGTTTTTTCCCGAATGCCATCACTCTGTTAAACAAATAATTCCCTCGATAATGTCAAACTATTTATTATATATTTATTATATAATTACTGCACTACTTTTTTCATCATTCCTATTACCCATCTCCTCCCAATTATGACTGTATGACTATAGCCTGTGCTGACATTTCATTTTATTTTATGATTTTACATTTTATGTTTTTATTACTATTGATTGTTTCCTGATTGCTTACTAGACCTATATGACAATCATTAAGTGCTGTATCTTATGATTCTTGACAAATGTATTTTCTTTTATGTACACTGAGAGCATATGCACCGGAGACAAATTCCTTGTGTGTCCAATCACACTTGGCCAATAAAGATTCTATTCTATTCTATTCTAAAAACTATGGAGAGCGCATGTGATAAATACTTATTGCGCCAAAACAATAACATGCAAAAACTGGAATCTGATGTATTTTATCAGATTCATGGAAAAACATGTGAAGTTTCATGGCAACCTAGCCTCTTGAAGTCCTGCACTTTTTCACAGGTTAAGTGAAGATGTACAAACCCTCGAAGACAAGAGTCCCTTGTCTTTATCAAAATCCACACATTTGCTCAAGGCAAAATCTGGTGATAATATATAAATGCATGGAAAATCCTTGAAGTGTTTCTTGAGCTGTTAAACCTTCCAAAGAGCCAGGTGGTACAATGTCCAGGTGATAGATACCAGTTCTAAATTTTCCTTCACGTATAAAATTCCATATACAGGACAGCAGAAAGTTTCTACTCCTCCCTTTACCTGTTGTGATTTTTCTATTTGCAGGGAGCCTTTTTAAATATAGGGGAACATTAAAAATGTGAACTTTTCCTTCATTCTCCTTCATTCTCCTGCATGTGTGAATCGGGCATCCTTGAAATTGCCCAGAAGGAGCATCCACATAGTTGTAAATTTCACTTGAATTAAAATTTTAGTAATAGCTCCAGTGTTGCATGTTCTGGTGTAACTGAAAAGACTTGCCACATTCCGTTCATTTGATATTATTGAGAATTGGGCTTGGTCTACACATGCAATAAAAAAAGGGGGGAAATCCTGTGGTGGTAGTATGGACTCTATATCACATTGGGGCGTGGATGGAGAATTCCAATTTTGATGTTGTCTCGTGTGAGAAAAATCTAACCCCAGTGAACAAACAGTTCTGGCCCTATCTTTTCTTTAAAGCTTTTTCTTTTCTACTTAAAGCAAATCATTTAAATCAAATCATTGAAAATGTGATCTCTCACCTCCAATTACATGTAATACTTTCTACCATCTCAGACTGTCCCAATAATCAAAGAAACTGGTCTGGTGGTCACAGAGGAAAGGGACTTTTTGGTGGCAGCCCCATAATTGTGGAACAGCCACCCCAGGGTGATGCACCTGGCTTAGGGTTCTGTAATCCTCCACATGGTCTTCCTCCCATTTTAATGAGTGGAAAACTTAGTTGGATCCAACCCTCTGGTTAGAAGCAGGCACCCCTGATTTCTGTAGAATCAAAGGTGTCAAGAATCAAATCAAGAGTTTATTTCAGTTCCCAATAAGCTAGGTACATCTTCAGCTTTCAAAGACTGGAACTTGCAGTTGGTCCTGAGTCTCAGTGTCGTAGGAGGTTAAGAGCTCGTGTATCTAATCTGGAGGAACCGGGTTTGATTCCCAGCTCTGCCGCCTGAGCTGTGGAGGCTTATCTGGGGAATTCAGATTAGCCTGTACACTCCCACACACGCCAGCTGGGTGATCTTGGGCTAGTCACAGCTTCTCGGAGCTCTCTCAGCCCCACCTACCTCACAGGGTGTTTGTTGTGAAGGGGGATGGGCAAGGAGATTGTCAGCCCCTTTGAGTCTCCTGCAGGAGAGAAAGGGGGGATATAAATCCAAACTCCTCCTCCTCCTCCTCCTCCTCTTCTTCTTCTTCTTCTTCTTCTTCTTCTTCTTCTTCTTCTTCTTCTTCTTCTTCTTCTTCTTCTTCTTCTTCTTCTTCTTCTTCTTCTTCTTCTTCTTCTTCTTCTTCTTCTTCTTCTTCTTCTCCTTCTCCTCCTTCTCCTTCTCCTTCTCCTCCTCCTTCTTCTTCTCCTCCTCTGTGGTTTTTGGTCTTGCTACGTCTCCAGAGGAGGACAGGCGTTTGTAACATCCTGGCTGTTCCTTCGTGTCGTTTGTGTTTGATCTGATGTTGGAGCTTTGCCATGCAAGCATGTGTGGGCTTCATGAAATGCCTTTTCCAGGCCGGGTGCACCTGGACTGGTTATCTAGAAGAGTGGTCTTGGGAGAAGGAGCAGTTTGTGAACGGGGGAGCAGAGCGGGAGATGTTGCCTAGTAATGGAGCACAGAGCGGAGAAGCACAGCAACCCTTATTGGGATGGTTTGGCATGAAAGCTTTAGTCTGGGCAATGAATAATTTAACTGTATGATCGTACGCTAATCAATAAATTGATTTAGATTCTATCTGAGTCTATTCATTGAGAGATCCATGGAACATAACACTCAGCACTACACACATCTGGGATAGGAACTGTCCAGTTCCTGAGACATATGGCAAGAGATCTGACTCAAAATGGTGTGGGGGGGGGGGGGGAAGGCAGGAGCCTCCTCTCCCCCACACACTGCAGTGGTCTGAACCAGAATCAGGCCTTTGTGGTGTTGTTAAAAGGAGTTTCCCGGTGAGAACTCACTTCATAAAATGAAAGCATGTTCCTAGGGGAACTTGGGCATGCTGTCTAGTCTTGCCCCTTTTGGGCCTTTGCCTACAAATGAACCCAACTAAGGTCAGTCATAAATCCTTAGCTACCCCCCTGTATTTTTCTCTCCCCCCTGTATTTTTCTCTCCCATTTGAACGGGGCCACTTGGCACACTACCTGTATTGCTTAATAAACCCTGTTCAAAGGAGAGCCATAATGCTCGCCAGGTTTAATGTTATGCCTTCTGCCTTGTTGCATGGCAGATTTAATAAGCAAGAAAAGGCTAAAAGATTGTGCCCATGTAACGACGGCTCAGTTGAATCTCTGGCCCACCAATTACTACACTGTCTCAGATTCAAGGAAATCAGATCCAAGTATGTGAATCTTACTCCTTTACATTTACCCCATCTCCCCGATTTAATTAGATTACACTATTTGTTGGACAACCCTGATCCTTCTCTCTGTATGATAGTGGCAGACTTTCTCCTGGAAATTACCAAACGCCAGTAGATTTCCTTCGACCTAACATTTATTTCCTGTATTGTATCTGCTTTTTAATCCGTTTTTTATTATTGTCGTACTGTTGTCTATGCCAATAAAGGCTTGCTTCTGCAAATCCTTAGCTGAATTGCCATTTCTGCTTTTCTTACATTCCTGCTGCATTTGTTCAGAAAGTTACTTATCCTGGTCAATGCATCACTCTAAAAATTAAGCCTCACTGAGACGTAACAAGTATTTATATACTTATGTGTTTGATTTTAAATCTGCATATTTCCATTCAGGCCATAGATAAAACAGGATGCAGATGTTTCATGGGAAATCTGTAACACCTATATAGGTCCACCTCAGATTATACATCAAACATAAATTACCTTTGCACTTTATCTAGAATGCTGGAGTATTTTCATTTGCATATAAATAATGAAAAATTGAAGGCATAAAAGTGACTGAAATGTAAAAGGGTGCACGAAAGATCTGAAGGGCAGAACAACAAAATTGATGACCCAGAAAAGGGCCTCTGGAGGAAGGCCAAGTCACAATTTGCAAAACGGAAGCAGACGCTGTGTGTCAAGAGTTACTTTCATCTAGCTGAATTATGCTATTCTTTATTTCTGCTGTGACTAATGGAGGCAGAAGTGATGCTGCATCTTCCAAATATGCAATGGAAGACAAGATTTCAGAAGTACGTCGCTCATGCAGGCAACAGTCACATGAAATTAAAAACCAAGGAGCACAAACTGATTCACAGAGGACTAATTTGAACTTACCCACTCACCTTGCTGAGTTTTAAATTAAGTCTAGCAACTCAAGGACAAGACCCGTCTATTACTTCTGGCAGCGCAGCAACAGCATCTGCTCTGTGTCAGAAGAGTTTCAAGAAGATGAGGGCGAGACGCTGCAGGTTCTAGGGTTGTCAAGTCTCCTGCTACAACAGAGCTTGCAATTGGTTCTGAGCCTTGAATCTAAAAGATTAAATGTATCTGGGATGGAGGCTGCTACAGCAGAAGACCTTCCATTGGCAATCCAAACCCACTCTGCTGATCAGTGAGCTGACAGAAGAGAAAAAGAGGAAAACTGCAGGGCATCAACAGTGTGATTTCATTCCCAGGACCAACCTGGAAGTGATGACACACCACTCTAGGTAAAGCCATAGAGAGAAACCATAGAGTTTCTATTGAATCCTAGAGTGGTGTGCTGTTTCTTCTGTGTTCAAGCCAGAAATGCCATGATGCCATTGATGTGACCGTAAGGAAAGGTTATCATCAAGTCTGGTTAAGGCATTCTGTTTCCTTAAGCAA
Source organism: Sphaerodactylus townsendi (assembly GCF_021028975.2). NCBI lineage: Eukaryota > Metazoa > Chordata > Lepidosauria > Squamata > Sphaerodactylidae > Sphaerodactylus > Sphaerodactylus townsendi. Next base: position 4,526,425 of record NC_059434.1, read on the forward strand.
GGCATACCTACTACAGTCGAGGCTTGACTTGGATCACAATAGTGACGCAAGCTGGGGAAAGGTGCCAGTCACTTCCCATGACAACTGGAGACCAGCCAAGCTCAGGTGGAGCGCTGGCACTCTTCTTCTTGTGCTTCCTCAAGTGATCACTTGGTTGGAGAACTGACCCTATATATTAGGGTTTGGAAACCCCTGGGTTTGGTTGGCACCAACCCTTCTGGAGAGTAATAGAAAGATCACAAGAGGAGTTAGTAGAAACGAGGAAATAGAGATGCTTTTGAAGGGGCAATGGTGGCTGGGGCTCTGCCTGAGTTGCAGCGGTGAGGGGCACAAGGTGGCTGTGTGTCCGAGTAAGAAACCCGACTCTCCGGTGGTCCCCATCAGCGGTGCAGTGAAAGCCGGGACGACTAAGGATCCGGGGAAGAAGTCCCCATTTAAGAAGGGTACAGGACAACAAGTGGTGTCGTGCCAGGTAAGTTTGGCCTCCGAGGAGGCGGGTGGTCCCAAGTCCAGTGAGGAGTCGGCGGGAAACGACAGAGACCTGCCTGAAGCGCGCCCGATTCCAGGTCCCTTCGAAGGGTGAGGAACTGCCGGTGAGTGAAACCAGCTGCCCATTCCTTCTTCCCGTGACTGTGTCAAACCAGACTTGTGGGACTAGTGTGCAGACACAGGCTCTTGTTGACTCGGGATGCACCCGCTGCCTAATGCAGCCAGCCCTTGTAACCCAGTTGGGGCTACAGTGGGTCCCCCTGTGCTGCCCCATCCTGTTTGAGCAGATGTATGGGGGCACATTGGGGGGCGCACCGGCCACTCATCGACAGAACCGGTACTGCTCCAATGCAGGGGGCACTGGGAGGAGTGGCGGTTCATCCTCGCGAAGGTGGCCAAATATTCCCTTGTGCTGGGGGTGCCTTGGTTGCAGGGCCACAATCCGGATATCTCCTGGTCCTCCAACTCTATTCGATTTGTTGACCCCCCTTGGGGCAACCATATGTCTGGTCCCCCATTGATGCGGGCGGGGGTCTCCCACGAGGTGGCTGGGAGTGCACTGGACGTCTTGGCCATCCCTCAACCCTACCGGGTTCGAGGAGATGTCTTGCTGTGTGGGAATTGCAAATGTTTTCCTGTAAATGCTTTCCTGTTTCCCTCTTCCCTTCCTGGCAACCTCCTGGCGCCAGCTCATCTACAAGGAGGTGTGAACGGTTCCCAGGTTCTTTGAAGCTCTGTAGTGCAAATGTTGTAGAAACTGTAGTGGACATTTGGTGTGGGGCAAAATGGGGGGGGGGGTTTGAAGGATATAGGTCCTGGATCTGAGCTCTCTAGCTCAGATCCTGCTTTCTATTGTTACTCTACATGTTGCAAGAAATAAACGGCTTTAGGACTTTCCTATGGTCTCTGTTATTTCCACGTTCGAGAGTCTGACACGAAGAACAGATCTCTGTTACAGTCTGGAGATGAGCTGTAATTCTGAGGGATCCCCCGGTCCCACCTGAAGACTTGCAACCTTAGTTTCCAAAACTTCATTCAGCCGGGCATGGATTCTTCGTGCTTTGATCATCTAAAGGAGCAGCAGTGGCGTAGGAGGTTAAGAGCTTGTGTATCTAATCTGGAGGAACCGGGTTTGATTCCCAGCTCTGCCGCTGTGGAGCTGTGGAGCTGTGAGCTGTGAGCTGTGGAGGCTTATCTGGGGAATTCAGATTAGCCTGTACACTCCCACACACGCCAGCTGGGTGACCTTGGGCTAGTCACAGCTTCTCGGAGCTCTCTCAGCCCCACCTACCTCACAGGGTGTTTGTTGTGAGGGGGGAAGGGCAAAGAGATTGTCAGCCCCTTTGAGTCTCCTGCAGGAGAGAAAGGGGGGATATAAATCCAAACTCTTCTTCTTCTTCTTCTTCTTCTTCTAAAGAAAGCAGTTTGACATGGATATTGGGAATGATATAAGGAACAACAGTGAAGACAATCTCTTGCAAATGGTTGAAATATCTGTGTGTGAATATCCAGGGACAGAGTTGGGAGCCTAAACCAATTATTTACTTTAAAAGGATATGATAGATTCCACTTGCCTGTCCAAGATATATTACTGAACAATGGAGTTAAGAACAAAAAAGCTCATTTAATCACAGTTACCGTAACAAAACCCTTTCTGGGAAACACTTTTTTTAAAAAAAGACAATCAATTAATCCTCTAGGGGGTTTAAATATTTGAAGAACCTCATAAATCAAAACACAACTCTGGATTTTCCTTTCTTCCCATTGTCTTCTCCATGGAGAATTATGTGAGTTTATTGTCACCGTGCATTACAAATTGCTATATCTTCAACTCTGACATTCTGTTGGTTTTCTGCACCAGGTGAAAGAGAAGTTCCAAGGACTTCCAACTTTAGCTAAAAAATATAAAACGAAAACACAACTGTGTCACTATGGGAGGCACAGCGGCTAGCCTCAGTGGAATCATCTGTACAAACCAGAGACCTCGGGAGTTAATTGCGTCACCTTAGACAATAATTTGTTCTTTGTGGTGCTAGTTATCTCTTAGCACAGTTGGCTCTCTTTTTGTTGATTTGCAATGTCCCATTAATCACAGTTCCATTTGCTGTGTGTCATGCGATTCATCATGCTTTTCTCAAGCAGTTATTTCCATCCTTCTGGCCTTCAGTAAACCACCAATTTCAGCTGGCAGAAGCCTCTGAGCTTGAATACCGTAGTGGTTTAGATAGATAGAGAACATATTCTGGCTTCCAGACCAGCAGCAAACAGTTAGATTCGAATCCAGAAGAAGAAGGAGGAGGAGGAGGAGGAGGAGGAGGAGTTTGGATTTATATCCCCCCTTTCTCTCCTGCAGGAGACTCAAAGGGGCTGACAATCTCCTTGCCCTTCCCCCCTCACAACAAATACCCTGTGAGGTGGGTGGGGCTGAGAGAGCTCTGAAAAGCTGTGACTAGCCCAAGGTCACCCAGCTGGCATGTGTGGGAGTGTACAAGCTAATCTGAATTCCCCAGATAAGCCTCCACAGCTCAGGCAGCAGAGCGGGGAATCAAACCCGGTTCCTCCAGATTAGATACATGAGCTCTTAACCTCCTACGCCACTGCTGCTCCCAGTAGTGCCTCAGTGGGCAACAGATTTTCAGGTATAAGTTTTTGAGAGTCAGAGCCCCTTCATCAGACTTCATCAGACTCAAGTAGAAATGGAGAGCTCTGAGTCTTTATATTCTCTTCAGAAGGTGGATGGGATAATGGATACTTGTTAAAGATGCAAAGGTGTTTGTTAAAGATGCTGGTTAAAGATGCAAAGGTGTTTGTTAAAGATGCTGGTTAAAGATGCAAAGGTACCATGCACAATGCAGTCAACTTTCTTGGACCAGAAGAGAAATGCTTGGAGGCAAAAAATTAGCAGCTGTATTGAGATAACAATCCTACATTCCTCTTCCGGCCTGGGACCTCAATTGTTCTAAAGGTGTGAATGAATGTAAATTCAGCAATCTGGTGTTTTTTTTCCCTTGAAGTGCCTGCCACTCCATGGTCAGCAATAGAATGACCAGGGAAAAATAAACCTGTTTCTTGCTCTCCTGACATGCTGTCAGGTGTTTCATCCTGGCTCCCTCCCTGGAGAAGATCCACCTGGCTGCAATATCCATGAGCTCTAATGCTCGATTGTCCAAGGACTTCACTCTGCAGGGAGACCTCAAGGTTCTCTATGTGATATTGTAATCTGTAGCTAGCTCTTAAAAATCAGTGGTGCTCAAGTTTTGGATTCTGCTCTGTAATTGTAGATTTCTGCAGGTAAGGCTTTTCCTGTTGTTGTGCCTCGCTTTTTGAAGTCATAAAAATTCAAAAGCTTTCAGTCACCAGGCAAAAAAATGTTTTCATTTTCCAGAACCTTTTAAAATTTGCTCCCTGGGGTCCTTTTTCCCTTGACTCTATTGTCTGATGATGTTTAATTGGTTTTGTGCTGGAAGCTGTGTCGTGGGTTTACTTTAGCGTGTTACTTGTGGATCTATTGTCTGTTGGCTGCTGTTTTTCTAGGTCAACAATTTAAATCTTCTAATTTTTTTTAATCTGCTGAGGCCATTTTATTGTGTTAGACTACTGTTTTCAGCAGTGGATTTGATTGTTCTAATGAAAATGTTGTAAATTGCCTTGTAAATTTGTTTTATATAAAAAGTGAAAGGTAAAAATATTTTAGGCAATTTAAAATTGATGATCCTCTATAAAGGCTGTTTCTTTCTTTCTTTCTTTCTTTCTTTCTTTCTTTCTTTCTTTCTTTCTTTCTTTCTTTCTTTCTTTCTTTCTTTCTTTCTTTCTTTCTTTCTTTCTGTCTGTCTGTCTGTCTGTCTGTCTGTCTGTCTGTCTGTCTGTCTGTCTGTCTGTCTGTCTTCCGTCCGTCCGTCCGTCCGTCCATCTGCTGTCTTTCTTTTTGACTTCTGGGAGTTTTGAGCCAAGTAATCCAGGGCTAAACCAAGCACACTAAGCACTATGCCACACTGGCTCTGTCTGAGGTAACACAACCCCATGTTGCAACACACAATGGCATCAAAAGAGAATTCCCGATTAGAAGAGATTTAAAAAATATTTATATTTTATTTTTCCATGTGATCTATCACTGGTCAACAGACTGCTGGAATTACAGGGCAGCATATCAAAAGTAAGGATCAAAATGTCCCAAGAGCTTAGCCCTGGAACACATCAAGTCTGTCAAGAAGGAACAAGGTGTCAAACCTCGGATCTGGAAATCACGGAAACTGTAGATTTGTTCTAAAGCTTTTATTTCAGAGTGTAGGTAACATCGTCAAGAAGAAATCTGGAGATTTCCCCCGCAAACCCACCACCTATATCCTGTTGCCCCCTCCCACCAAGCCAAACGGCTCTCACTATCCCTCTACAAACCACAAAGCATTTACTACAAAGCATTGCGAGCCTGGGAAAAGTTCACACCTTCCTTTGATAGGATCTGTGTCTGGGATACCCTGGGGTGTCGAGGGGAAGACACCGGGCTTTTGCCCCATATCAGAGGATGGTAAACCACCTCCCCTGCTCTGCCTGCCATCTGGCACTGACAGGCTCAGTCCTGACACAAGGGCAAAATACCTTCTCGTCATCACAACAAGTCCTCACAGACCAGGGATTAGGAGGAAGGGCTTCCAGATCGGAGATACAGTTTTCAGGAAGAGGTGATGATGGCCCCTCATTTTAGAAAACTGGTTTAAAGTCCAACACTCCACAAGCCCTGGGGTGACACAGCAGCTCATCTGACTGGACCGAGCATCACAACAAATGATGTTTGGTCAGAACTGACATTCACTGATTGCATTTTTCTCCCCCTCCCCTTCTTGTTTTGTTCTTGCTGGTCATCCTTTATATGATTATATTATTTTTGTTGAGGAAAAAAGGCGGGGAGATTCTGGGGGAGGGGAGAGGGAAGGGAAGAAGGGAGGGGGCCTGTCATCGGGTTGTGGCCCACCCACCCTGGGGAGAAGGGAGGGAAAGGGGGAGATATAACTGTACCATAACACCAATAAATTTGGGACCTATTTAATCCTTGGTGTTTTAAGGGGATTTTTGCAAAAAATGTATCCAACACTTTCTTATCTTTTACAGATCCATCAGATATGGAAAAAAGGGCTCAGTTTTTTTTCTTTTTTTTGTCCATTTTCTTGGTGTCTTCTGGATAGTTGTTTTGGGGACTTTCTGGAGGTTTAACTTTGTATACCAACCTACACTTTTTCTTTCAATCTGGGCTGCCTGATCAGATTAGGTTATCTCTACTGTTAAACAACTCGGACCCCGGTCTTTGTGAAGAGATCGCCAATTTCATTGCGGAGATAGTTGAGAGTTCCCAGTAGAACGTATTTGTTGTGCTCCCCGTGGGGCCTTTTATCTATCATGTATCCATGCAATTGTTCCTGATTTATGTAACTTTTTCTGACTATGCCAATAAAGGCTTATGTAAGTAAGTAACTTTGTGGTCTAGATTTCCTGATGATTTTTCTCTGGGATCTATTCTTGAATCTTCAAAATCTTCAAAAGAAATCTTCAAAAAAATCTTCAAAAGAATCTTCAAAATCTTCAAAAGAAACTTTACCTGTGAGACACATTACCAATTGTTATTTGCTGCAGGCAGGACCAGTTCTGAAGCAGACTGAATCCTCCATTACTGTGCAGTGAATCCTAGACCAATTAGGTGTTTGTGTGATATCATAAAAGTTTTCGCCTGCTGAAATGTATTTCTGCACAATCTTGCCAAATTCTTTCTTTAATTCTTCCCTATTGGAAAAGATTGTTAATGATCTGAATGTTTCACAATGTACTTTCAACCTTCTCAAGCAGGGGTGCAGTGAAAGAGGCATACTGACACCCCCCCCCCCCCCCGGGGCCTCACAAAGCTGAGAGCTCCTGACTGATTACCCAAAGTCAGTGGCCAGACAAGGTAGCCCCCATAAAAGGTAGCGCTTGTACTTTTGACCTTCAAGACTGTCACTTGCAGAGTCAAACACAAACCTAGTTTGCTTATCAAGGCATTTGTTATTATTAATAGGGTTGCCAAGCTCTAGGTAGGATGTGGAGATTTCCTGCTATTACAATTGATCTTCAGATGACCATGATCAGTTCCTCTGGAGAAAAGTGCTATTTTGGAGCATGGACTGTGTGGCATTGTGACCTGCTGAGGTCCCTCTCCCTTCCGAATCCCATCCTCCCCAGGCTCCGCCCCCAAAATCTCCAGGCACCTCCCAACTTGGAGCTGGCAACCCTAGTTTTTAATTGATTTACCATCATTGTAAGTATCCCATTGCATGCAGTTATAGTCTGCCCTGCAGTGTGTATGTTCCCTTTTGCTCGGATGCTTGGTTGCACACACGTTTTTTTCCCCCTCCCAAAATCACCATGCTGCAGATCAGAGAAGCCCTGAGGTCTTTGAAGCCTGGCAAAATGCAAATGTGGCTGCCCAAGGAGATGGTGACTCCCCCCCCCTCCCCCGGCACTCTTTAAGCAGCAGCTGGATGAACACTTGTCTGGGATGCTCCAGGCTAGTTCTGCTCAGTGAACTAGACGGCATGTATGGCCCCTTCCAGCTCAGTGATGCTATGATTCTAAGGCCCCTTCCACACACGCAAAATAATGCATTTTCAAACCACTTTCACAACTGTTTGCAAGTGGATTTTGCTATTCCGCACAGCTTCAAAGAGCACTGAAAGCAGTTTGAAAGTGCATTATTCTGCATGTGTGGAATGAGCCTAAGTCAGCTTTGACTGGAAAGAAAAAAAAATGGCTACTAGACCCTAAATAAATAAAAATGTTGATATCCCATGTACAATGACAGTATTTGGGGAGTTAGGATGTAGGAGGAAGGTCTCAAGTCCTGGTTATGCTGCAGTCCCTCTCTGTAATCCTGTTCCAATATTACAGTATAACATTTAGTCAGATTGGAATATTTTGCATTATTTTTGGCCACGGAAGAAGGCCAATGGGCCAAAACACATTTTGGTCTAAAAGTGCTGTTTCTGTGTGATGTTTTTCATTGATGGATGTTTGGGAGCCTGTTTAGGGCCTTTTACTACGATATTTTGATTTTAATTTGAATAAACACATTTCTATTTTTGCTACATAGCAATTTAAAAGGCCCTATTTTATCTTAAACTTTTGGTTCTTTCCTGTTCCAAAGACTGCACATGATGCATATTTTTAGACCAGCTGGCCTATTGGATCACAGATATCCACACTGTTGCTGCTTCATCAGCTGTGAACAAGATATTCAGACAATCCAAGAAATGGTGAAGTGAAGAAATTAAAGCCCCCCCCCCTCCCCCAGCCTTGTCAGAATCTGGAACTGCTCTGTGACGAGCACTGAGTTTCAAAATTAGATCTTTATTCTAAAAGCTGTTAGGAATTTGTTTTTAAAGGACAATTTGAATGTATGTTGACTGGAGTCTTTGTAATGACTGTTGCTCATTAATTTGTATAACTTTGTATATTGTTTGGAAATGTACATTTGTATTTTAGACTGTCTCTGCCAACCAAAACCCTTGAGGCATACGCAGCAATGGTCTAATCTCTCTGAAGACATAATTTATACCCTTGTGAGTTCACAGCAAAAATTCCTGGTGGAAACCTGTCAAATTAGATATTTGTTTGAGCTCCCAAATTAAACTCAATGTAAACTATGAAGGAAAGCCTTTGATTGCTAAATGACCAACATTTCACTCCAATTTTCTCTACACACAGTACGTATCAGCCTGAAAGAGAGATATACCTGAGAAAAGATACAGCCAGCACTCGCAGCATTAGAATCAAGGACTGGAAGTGTACAGATATAAACAGGGATACATCCGTAGTAAATATATCTTCACTAGTCATTCAGAATGTGTAAGCTTTGTAGGAGCAAAGCCAGAGGTGGGATCCAGCAGGTTCTCACAGGTTCCCAAGAGTAGGTTACTAATTATTTGTGTGTGCTGAGAGGGGGTTACTAATTGGTGATTTTGCCAAGTGATTTTTGCCTTAGTTATGCCCCTCCTCTCAGCAGTAGCGCACAGAACATGAAGCAGTCTAGCAGGAGGTGCACTGGCGTGCGTGGCAGCCTGCGCCTGCGTGCATTTGTTTCCCGCCCAAGGACCGGCACAGCCCCATTGGCGCTACGCCACAGTTTGAATCCCACCACCATGGGAACCTGTTACTAAAATTTTTGGATCCCACCACTGAGCAAAGCCTTTAATTCTTCTTTCCATTCCCTTTTGATACAGAAATGATACTCCAACTCTTTTATTCTGAGCCATTCTAATAACATAATCTAGTCTGAACCATTCTCAACTGTGCTGATGCTTAAATCTCTACAGAACAAAAAAGCCAATATTCTCTGTCCACCTCATCATAATAACATAAGAACTAGCCTGCTGGATCAGACCAGCGTCCATCTAGTCCAGCACTCTGCTGCTCGCAGTAGCCCACCACTTGGGCATAGAATCTTGGCCCTATTAGGAAGACTCTGACAATTCTTTCAGTCATTCCAAAAAAGGAAAGCAGCTTTTTTCCACTGTGGTGCCCATTTTGCTTCTTCCAGAGGGACAAGTGTTCCCTCTTTCAGCATCAGTGCCAGAGAATGAGAAACCAGCACAAAAGAAAATATCTCATCAAGGACTTATTTCATTTAGTTGAGAGCTTCTGTTTTTATATTTTTAGCCTTTGCTTGTATGATTTCATAAAAGAGAGAGAAAGAGAAAGACAGGTGTGAATTGAAAATGGTGCATGTCAAATCCCTTAATTAAAATTCTCCAAGTTGCTGTTGTCCATCAGAATAGACCCGTTTTGACAAAATGCAAGATAAGGGGTAAGTGGGATAAATCTCTGGATCCAGGGCATTTGAAAATCTGTGGTCATTGAGAGGGAAAGGGTTGTCCCATGTACCCACTCAGCTCATTTCTAACAGTGGCTGTTTCCGCACGACCACGGTAGGGGTTGGGTCGGCGTACATGACGCAGACCCAACCCCTCTGGGACCGTTCACATGAATGGTCCCAGAACCTACCGCTCCAGAGTCGCAAGGCAGAGGGGGGGTGTCCCCAGGCCTCAGCGACGCGCCGGAGGGCCGCAGAGCAGGTAGGTTGACCAGACATGGGGGGAGGGAAGGCGCCTTTGAGCCGCTGCCGTTGGCACGGCAGCGGCTCGAAGCCGCCGTTTTCCGTAAACCTCGCTTGGGGAGCGAGGTACGAAAATGGCGGCTTTGCGCCGCTCAGGCGAACGTGCTCCCTGGGGACGTTTTTGCCGTCCCCAGGCCGCTGTATTAGGCCCGTATGGAAAGGGCCAGTGCCGGGGTGGTCTTAGCCACAAGCCATCCAGGGTGGTAGACCCTAATCCCCTGCTAAATAGGTCCCAACCACCCATGGTTCAATCCAATAAGAGAGGGAGGAAAGAACAGTAAGAGCAGATGGGCCCCAAGAATCACTGCACCCCGTGCCACCCCTGAGCTCCCTTGGCACTCCCAGGGAGGCCACCCAGGCCCAAGTAAGGGACAGCCCTTGAGTAACCCTCAGCAGCTTCCCATCCTTTCCCTGCCACAGCATTCCACATTACTATGTATAAGTGGATGAATGATTTCATAGAATCATAGAGTTGGAAGAGACCCCAAGGGCCATCAAGTCCAACCCCCTGCCATGCAGGAACACACAATCAAAGCACTCCCAACATATGCTCATCCAGCCTCTGTTTAAAAACCTCCAAAGAAGGAGACTCCACAACTCTCCCAGGCAGTGAATTCCACTGTCGAACAGCCCTGACAGTCAGGAAGTTCTTCCTCATGTTTAGGTGGAATCTCTTTTTCTGCACCTTGAATCCATTACTCCGTGTCCTGAGGCTTTCAGCTCCCTTCTCCTCCTCGGCATCGGAGCTGGAGGCGCCGGCCCCGCTGGAGCTGGGACTCCACCTGTGGGTGCCGCACCTGGTACAGCACCACCGTCGCCAGCTCCGGCCGGAGCCGCGGGAGCTGCCGGGGGATCTCGGAGGGCCAGGTCGGTCATCTGGCGTTGCATGGCCCTCAGTTCTCATCTCATCTGGTTTCATTCCTGCTGCAGGACATCTCTCTCCTGGTCTCTCCTCGCTGCTTCTCGGTCCCATCCACATTCGAATTGTAGTCCCCAGTGATCGCTGGGCCCGAGGCATTCTCGCTTGGTTCCCCACCGCTGAGCGGGTCTCGCCGGTCCCAGCCACGAGTCCCGGCGCCCTGGGGAGTGGCCCATGCGGTCCCAGCCGGAAGCCCCAGCGGGGTCTCCAGGCCACAGTCTGGGGCTGGGGTGAAAATGTCCTCTGGCCGGGGCCCCGGAGGAGGGTCCCAACCATGTGCTCCATCGTTGCTGTCCGGCCCACTGTCGGATGAGATGGGTTGGTCCCCTTTTGGCCCAGCCATACTGTGAGTAGGTCTGGGCGAAGAAAAGGGGGTCCAGTGGGAGTCTCAGCTAAATGTAAGGGTTTGGTACCCCAGTCAATAACAAGACTCGAGAATGGCTTTTGGAGCTTTATTAAAACTGTGTCTGACCCCTATGGCCAGGTAGCTGAGACTGAAGCCCCAGCTCCCTGGCCCCAGTATGAACCTTACAGCTACAGTCAGTTAACTCCCACCTTTGCATTACCCCCATATCAGCATGAGAAAGGACAGTTGAAGACACTTGCGGTAGATACATTGTTTTGGGAATGGCTTGGCTTCTCCCTGGGAAGGGACAATTAGGGAGAGTCGGTGGACTCCATTCACTACATTACTGCAGTAACAAAAGGCAGGGCCTCTGCCTTGGACAATGCTAATATGAGTCCAGCTGCAGCCAGACATGCCCGGGCATGTCTTGTGCGTTTTGGCAGGCCCAGAATGGCGGAGCCTGACACCCCATTGGACTGGTCTGAGCTACTTTTGAGTGAGATCAATTGCCTGGCTCCCAGGGTCATATAATCATAATGATAGGAGCCAAACTGTTTGATTCAGGAGCTTTCTACAAACATCAGGTAGCCCACTGTCAAAACCTCTATGTTGTTTTAGACGGTTCTTCAGAGTGACTTCTGCTCACAGAAGCCAATGGTCTGAAGAACCATCTAAAGCAGCATAGAGGTTTTGACAGTGGGCTACCTGGTGTTTTTAGAAAGCCACCTATTTTTATGTCCGCTGTGGGCAGAATAGCAGTTCACCGCTTTTACACAAATGTGCTGCACAAGCATGACTTTTCTACAAGGAAGACAGGCTTTATAAAAGTGTCTTTGCAGTGCCCAATCTTCCCACCTCAGGAAAAATAAATACCACACAGGATTCAATAAATGAGTGCTGTTTACGTTTCAGAGTGAGACGGAGATTCTTGAGGGCAAAAGGAATTAAAATGCATACTTTTTGCCAAAAGCTTCGTGCACAAATAAGATGGCAGCAAGAAAAGATCATCTGCACGCGGGCAGCATAAACACAGGACTGCTTCGCAAGGACAACATGCTCCCATTTTTCAAAAGATGGTGAAACTTAGCACACATGTTTAGATTAAGAGAATGACTAGAAAAATCAATTTAGGTCAGCCACGGCGGTGGGTCTGATGGCTCCTATGGAAATGCGCACTGAAGCTCCAGCAATGCGAAGTTGGCATCCTGCATTTTCCAGAGGAAAAGGATGTTTTTGCTGAGTGTTGATAGATTCACGGCCTGCCAGTCAAAGGTTCCTTTTGGCTTGAGTGGCCTGCTGTTCCTGCTTCCAGTGGAAGGGTGCCAGGTGTCAGTTAAAGCTGAGGAAAGTCTGAGAAAATGTTTGACTGGTAAATGAGCCCGGAAACCAACTATTCCGCCAGTATTCATTGCCTCCTTTCAAGCTTTTGAGAAACATTTGAGGCCATTTGGTCAGAAGTACCAAGAAAGATGAAATAGAGTCTCTCTCTGGACCAAGTATAAAATAAATTAATCTAAAAATGAAAATAGAGATCTAATTGATCCTCTCTGCAGTCGTTAAGGATGTTTCAAGATATATTTTCCACTGGCACCCCGGCTCTCTGTTTAGCCTGCACACTTCACGATTTAGGACTTATACCCTCACAGAAAGTCAAGCCACTTCCAGAAGATCTAGGAGCCTCATTAAAAGGAATTGCTTCCAAATTCCTCAACTTGAGCTCACACACAAGAGCGGACTGTGACCCTGCCAGGTGCCAAAGCGATTTATGCCACAGGAATACATAGGAAAACTCTTCCTTGGCTTATCTTCCTTTGCACCACCAATTTCTGAGCACTATAATATAAAGGGAGGGAAGGATAAGGGTTGCGCAAGATCTCGAGCAAGCAGAATTGTATTGAATCCGTTTTGAGTTTCTGCTACTGCATCGCTGATCCAAGGCCTAACTTTGGGCAATGCAGAACGCATCATGGGACGTCTTCACATCGTGTGTCTTGCAGCCTCCCCAAGCATGATGGCATCATGTCATAGCTGGGGGAAGGGGAGGGGAGGTGCCAGGGTTTCCACCCACAGTGATGGGCTGGCCATAACTGGTTGCTTTAGCCCAGGGATGCAGGACATCCTAGGAGGAGCAGTGGCGTAGGAGGTTAAGAGCTCGTGTATCTAATCTGGAGGAGCCGGGTTTGATTCTCCACTCTGCCGCCTGAGCTGTGGAGGCTTATTTGTGCACTCCCAAACACGCCAGCTGGGTGACCTTGGGCTAGTCACAGCTTCTCGGAGCTCTCTCAGCCCCACCTACCTCCCAGGGTGTTTGTTGTGAGGGGGGAAGGGCAAGGAGATTGTCAGCCCCTTTGAGTCTCCTACAGGAGAGAAAGGGGGGATATAAACCCAACTCTTCTTCTTCTTCTTCTTCTTCTTTTTCTTCATGTCATGCCAGTATTATGTCAGGTCTCCAGTATTTTCACTGGTTTGTTTATCTTTCATTAAAATCAAACAGTCCCCCAAAGCATTCACAGTTGTCCAGCACTCTATAAAGAATAGAATCATAGAATCACAGAGTTAAAAGAGACCACAAGGGCCATCCAGTCCAAGTCCCTGCTTCAGAGAGACAGAGCTCAAGCGACTTCACATCACTAAGTCATTTCATTTTTTTGAATTGTCAACCAATTCACTCATCTTTGCGCTTTTGTTCAAATGTCATCCATACTGAATTACCTCTATGGCTGCCTCTCACCTCAGCTGACCCCAATCTCTCTTTCTCTCCATGCTAAGGTTCCTCTCGCTTTCCATACCTTCATTTCCATGCAAAATCATAAGCCTTCTGAGATATAATTACAACAAAAGGGGTGATTGCATCCTGCTAGTCTTTTATATCTGCAGAAGATATCAATATGTATTAATTCCTCTCTTACACTTTTCAGTCGCAGTTTTAAGGGAGAGCACCATGCCCTTTTACTTGTTTTATAAGGAACTCCTCCATGCATTATGCTCAAATCTGAGAATCTAGTGCCATCTATAGGCACATAGATATGAAAAAAAAATCTGTGGAAAAAATTAGCAATACTTTCTATAATTGATGTGCATCAAATTAAGCCCACTTTTTTGCTCAATGATATACTATACAAAGTTGCAGAAACCGATGACCCAAGATCACCACAATTTTATGGCAATCAAGAGGAATTTTATCCAGTACTAGTGTACCTGGCCACGCGTTGCTGTGGCTCAGTCTGGTGAAGTGGAAAAGAAAGAACTCCTGGTGTCCTTTTACCGCTGTGCTATAGAGAGTGTCTTAACCTACTGCATCTGTGTATGGTTCTCCAGTTGCACAGTGGCAGATAGGAAGGCACTCCAAAGGGTGATCACTACTGCACAGAGGATTATCGGCTGCCCTCTCCCCTCCTTGGAAGAACTCTATAATTCCCGAAGCCTAAAAAAAAGCCCAAAATATTCTGAGAGACCCGTCTCATCCAGCACACTCTCTTTTTGAACTGTTACCATCCGGCAGACGATACAGGTCTATCAAAACTAGGACAAAGAGGCTTAGAGACAGCTTCTACTCTAGAGCTGTGGCTATGCTAAACTCTGCGGCTTCGTGTTGATGTGTTTGGGGCTGTGTAGGGATGGGTGGAGGAAGGGGAAAGTGAGGATGGGGTATGAGTCTGAAATTGTGTGCATCGAGGAATGCTGCTGTACATTTCGTTGTGCATGCACAATGACAATAAAATGCTTATGCTTATGAAAAAAGAAAAGAGAAAGCGAACGGTTCTAACATGTGTCTGTCAAACTGGCAACTATACCTTGACTTGCAGAAGGTGCACTGCGAGCCAAACAACCGAGCATTCCTTGCCATCCCAGTCAGCTCAGCCAACCAGCACCAAAAGTTTCAAAAACACAATAAACTATAGTCTACAGAACACTTTTAGAAGAAATACAACTATATTGGCATATGATAATTTTGCATTTGGACACGGATATGCTAATCATTTCAGTCAATCAGTAGTGCCTTTGACCTTACACTTATTTTAATTTGTTACTCAATTGAGTAGCGAATGAAAAAGATAACGCTTCTCTCACAATCCCAAGATTCAAATGGGCATGCGTCATTGCCTTACCCACCTTAAGCAGTCTCTGTTTACATCAGAGTACAAATGATTTTCCACAGTGCACAGCAATGGTTCTTGCTGTCGATTGGTAGCACAGTTGCAGAGGCAGGAAAATTTTCCTTTTGCTCCTAGTGGGTCCGTGTATTCAGTTACACATAAATGCCTTTGTGGAGAAAATAAGCAGTTCTAAGCCCCTTGTGCCATGCCCTAAATGTGCTTGTTTTATTTAGTACAATAATGTCATCCCCCCCGCACCCCTGAGCTGTGCTAGTACGCTCTGAGGCCTCATATACATTAATAAATTGTGACAGTAGTTATAGAGTAACACTGGTAGACCCTGAATGTTATTAATTCCTGTCAGAAGTGTTTACACAACCATGGCTTTACAGCAGTTATTATTAGCTGTGGTAGTCACTACTGAGCGTGATGAAAGAGCAATTTCAGACCAAAGCTAAAAGAATATACCACAGGTGGTAAAAGGATAGCTCTGTTGGAAAGCCTTTACCCAACCTGATCATCTGAACCACAAGCTCCTTATCCCATAGAGATTTTTCGAGTGGATGACATTAAAATGTGGTCCAATCAGGGTCATTTTATCAGTGATGAAATACTGTTCCAGAATGGTGGGCAGGAAGTGTTATACACAAAGAAGAAAATAAAATGCCGCCATACATTTCAGTTATGTACAGGTAAAACCAATATACCTAACTCTCAACGTGGCCAAATCTGTGGATACTTAAATCCAAACACTGGCAGCGCAAACACACAGGAGAGGTCTTTCTAAAAAACATAGATCTTGGGGGGGGGGGGAATCTGAAATCTATTCTTTTAAAATAAACTAGCAGGCTCGGCCATGCGTTGCTGTGGCTGAGTCTGGTGAAGTGGAAAAGAAAGAAAAGGGGAAGTGAATGGTTCGAACATGTGTCATTGTACAATGCTTTCAAGGGAGGTGTGAGGCCAGAAGAGAGTCTCTGGTCCAACACAGCTGAGTTAGTTTTTAAGAAAAACTTAAAAGTTAAAATGAAAGGCACAAGGCATCTGACATTAGAAAACAAACAGACAGTTTTTACTTTGGCAGAATTTAGATAAAGATTACAGTATGTAAACTCTCGAGGGAGGGAGCTCTCCAATTCAAAGACATGGAATTTAGAGGCGTTACAAGGTACAGATGAGTTACAAAGGTGACCTTCTACAACCCCCCCCCGAGGAAGAAGGCACAAACTTTACAGAACCAGGGGAGGGTGACCTGTCTCCCCGAAGGAGAGGCATACATATGAATTGCTCTCAATGAGAACCCATACTTTCGAATTGGCTCTCAAGAGTGAGAGTCAAGCACTCGAGATATAGGAAGACCACTGAGGTTTTTGTAGATGCAAAAGGCGTCACATGGGTCACATCCCTTTACATCTCTCACATTATTATGGTTTGTTTCACCTTAAGAATCTCATTGGTCAGATCTGTCTTTACTGAAAAGTTTACATGAAGAATAAACCCATATTCATCGTCTGCAGCTTTCTGTAATTCCAAACTGCGGCTGTGATGCTTGTAGCCATCCTTGCCCATATGCACTTGTAAGGGACTACCATAAAGCTAGCTCACTGTCTTCCAAGGAAAAAAAACCGTTATTCTTGGTTGGCTCTCAGAGAGAAACCAATGTCCTCAGGCCAATACAGCTTGAGCATTCTTCTGGATCATAAAACCCGATCTCCCAACAGTTTGATTTTTTTGTTGAAACATGAATTCTAATACAATGGATTCTAACAACAATGAGAGATTATAAGTGAAATACAAATGCAACATGTGAATATGAATCATTCTCATTATTTCTATGTTCATTTAACTATATAGAAGAACTCTTCATTTAACTAATCACATTGATTTAAAGCTAAGTTCCTACAACACAATGTCATAAAATGCACCCTTTCTGCTGTCAAGTAGACAAGATCCCAAAGATGTTATCTGTAGCAGCTGCACTTTGCATAGGTAACATGGCTTTTGACCTTTGCAAACATGCGAGGCTTCCAGCTGAGGTCACACTATACAGAGGGAACACTCCATTTTGATTCTTAAATCCTTGTTTCATTTTAGAATTAATCCTCACGGTTGGCCATTAAGATACATAGAATTTATGACACATTCAGTCCATCTACAATTCCCCCAATAATTCCTTGGTAATTTGAATTACAATCAGTAATCATATTGCCATTAATTATAAAGAAGAATGTGTATCCATGGTACGTTCTCCTTTACTGGTTGCTTTGCAATAGACATTGCTTTACCATGAGAATAGATGTTGTCTCAGAACATAATTCCTTTAAAACTAGTCATACATACATGAAACATATAAAGCACACAACAATTTATGATTTCCACACAAATCAGTAATCATCCTATTACAAAAATACCCTTAAACCAAGCAATATTTGTCATATTTTAGGATACAACACATGTCCCATAATGAAATTCCCTTGAAACCTTTTGAGTTTATATAATGGCTTTGATTATATTTTTCCCCTATTTCCAAAACTTATTCACTTATAGCCCATGTAACTTGTTAACTTTTGAACCTTGTTGCTATGTAACATTAATAGCTATGTAAGGGTCATAACTATGTTGGTGTTTTCTGGATGCTATTTCTAGCACTTACACTCAAATCTGTATCATTAATCCATCCTTGCACCAAAAACACTTCTACTGCAGATAGTAGTGTTTATAATGCAATTCTGAATCATTTCCACATTGGGCAAACAAAGCTTTGAACAAACCTGCAACTCTTAATGTAACTTCACAGTAGGTGAGTAAATTAAAGATCTGCTCGATCAAATCCCACAACAGAAAATGCTTTGAACAATTACATTGTCATGATTTTTGCAACACACTTGGAAACTAGCAAACAAAATCAGAGTTCTGTTTGACCCAGGAAACACACTTCTCTCAGTGGTTTTACAATCCACTGTGAGACAGTCTCTATCAGTTTATCTTGTTATGCTGATTACTCGTCAGCAGAGGCGTAGCTACCATGGGGACATCCGGGGACAAGTGCCCCGGGCGCCACCTTGTGGTGGGCGCAAAAATTGCAGGTTCGTTAGTGGCTTTTCTATTTTTCAGGGTTTTTCCCATTTTGTGGCCTGCAGGGGCTGATTTTAGGCTAGCAGCACCAAACTTTCGGACTATTGTCCAGGTGACTCTCCTAGTAATTACCAATAGGATTTGGTGCAGTTTGGTTCAGGGTCCAAAGCTATGGACCCCCCAAAGATAAAGTGACCCATACTCCATTAGCTATTAGGAGCTAATGGTAAGCGGGGCTGCCATTTTGAGGGTCCCATAACTTTGGATCCCCTGAATCCAAGCCGCTAAGCCTAGGTGGTATCCTTGGGATAATTCCTGCTGAGTACCACCCAGGTTCAGTGCAGTTTAGTTCAAGGGGGGTCCAAAGTTATGGACCCCAAAGGAATTAACTCCATCCTCATTATTTCCAATGGGGTAATGGTAGATGGGGCTACCCTTTTGAGAGTCCCATAACTTTAGACTTCTGAACCAAACTTCCACTAAACCTGGGTGGTTTAATCAGGAGAGTCTTCTGAATGCCTAAAGTTTGGTACTGTTAGCTTAAACATTGCTCCCTGACAGGCACTCCTAGAGCCTACAGGTTCTCTCTTTAAATCCACCTCCCTTTGGAGTGGATTTAAAATCTGGAGCTCTCTAGATTAAAAGGCATTAAAAGTATTGTTGAGGCTTTCAAAACCAGATTCAACTGGTGGTTGTGAGTTTACAGGCTGTGGTCACAGTAGATCTTGTTCTAACATTTAGCCTGCAACTGTGGCTTGGCATCTTCAGAGGAGTGTATCACAGAGAAGTCTGTTATAGAAGGCTGGACACAGTGTATAATAGACTTCTCTCTGTGATACTACCTCTGAAATTACCAGCCACAGATGCTGGAAATGGCCCAATGGGAAACAAGATACCTGAACCTGACCACAATAGAAAACCCAAAATAACAAACATTGAAAATGATGCTGTTGGGGGGGGGGGGGGGGAATCTTCCCTGAAACAGCATCGCTTTCAATGTTGTTTTAAACAGGAGCTCAAATTATCCCCTTAAGATTGGATTTAAAGGAGAATCTGGGCTCTGGTTTAACAACATTAAAAGTGATGCTGTTTCAGGGTGATTCAAATAACATCACTTTCAATGTTGTTTAAACTAGGGGAGCCCTAGGTGTGTTCCAGATTTTGTGTGTTGGGCCATGTTCTATAATGCAATGGTGACTTTGAGAGATGAACTGGTTGCAAAATGTTGTTTGGTCGTGGGAGGGATGCTGCCCAAATGGGAAGCATGAAACTCAGATTTTGCCAGACTCCATTACTAGCTACACCTAACTTTCGTCCAGTTGCTGCTGCTGACACACAGACAACTTTGCATCTGAAGAGATGAATCCACTTCTTGCCTTTCTCCAGTTTAAACGCTGCAGTTGTGGTTAGCAAAACCTGGAGTGGTTCTGATGTCCACTTCTTGAGGTAGATTTTTCTGCACATACCTGAAAGACAGAACAAGAACAAAAACACAACACAACAATAACACATTCCTAGTCTCAGAATCTGAATTTTTCCTCCAGACTTTAGACCTGCACTGGTCAGTTCAAAAGGATTAAACCCAGATTTCTTGAGAAGTTTGCTGCAAGATGAAGCTGTGAGAGAACTTCTGTCCCTTTCAGATTTGCCTCCTGGCAAATTTGCTCCTCAGAATCTCTTCTGCTGCTTCTCAGTCCACACTTGCAGTCCAGGACTTTTCAGGATCCACATCTTTCCTAAAGTCTCCTTTCCACAGCCATTGGCAGTCACGCTAGGTGAGACTCCTGCTGCTGCTTCCGCTGCAGAATCTGTCAAGAAATATCTTCTTACCTCCGGTAAAGGACTTTCCTTGTGCAGTTTGCACTGGATCTCTCCTTTGGGCTTCCATTCCGCTTGCAGGAGGAGACAAATCTCACTTTATAAGCACCACTCGATCTACGGTACATCCACAGCCTGTTGTTCCACATGTGTGTTCCTTTTAGGCAACATCATGGGAAAACATATTTTGCTTTTCTAATGAAACCTTTTGCCTTTGACCTTCAGCCAATTTCATTTGCTCTACGCCAAAACCTTCCGGCTCCGGCTTTTGGGCTGAAATCTTTGCTGACAGGTTACTTGCTTCAACAGTTAGTACAACAGTTTTTGACAAAGTCACAACAGAATAGCCCACACTCTTTTCCTCAAAGCTGCTGCTATCTGGAAAGAAATCACAGTCAGGGTTTAACACAGAGGTACCACTTCTGCATGGTTTGATACAACTCACTTCACTTTTGTCTTCCTGACATGCATTTTCCCAGATTCCTTCTTCAGGCAACACTTCAGCTGGAATTGCTTTTGTTACCTTCTTCCAAGGCATTTCACTCAAAGCTGTGGGAGCTTTCATTTCCTCATCCGTCTCAGTTGCCACAGATGTAGAACTCACTGGTGTTACTGCCATAAAGTCAGACTTAGACAAAGAAGGAGAAATGTTTGGGATAACATGGGGATCTGGACACCCTTTCCCTTCCCAAACCTCTTCCTCAATCTTTCTCCATTCTAGAGCACATGAGGTCAAATTCTGAGTTACAATGCTGCTTTTATCATTACTGTTAGATATCACACATTTTTCCACATAGGCAGGGTTATTAATCAATGCATAAAAACATGCCAGATAATTTTGCTCTGTGTACTTACATGCCTGTCGAATAAAAGCATTCATTTTAAAGGTACATTGCGATCAAAGGGCCATGAGAGACTGATGCTATCCCCCTTCCAGAACATAAAAGCGTAGAAGTTTTTTTTACACAGTTTTAAAAGTGTTTTCTTTTTCAGACAAGGAAATCCCAGTTCTTTCCTGTATTTCAATACACATTGCAGTGGAGTTAGCCCCTTTGGCTTCACTGATTGGTTACCCATGGCCCTCTTTGACCACTACTTTTCTCAAGCGTCCTTGGAAATATTTTTCTTTCCTTACTATTTACCAAGTTTCTTACAGTTAGTCCCTTCCAAGATTTTTGAGCTTTCTTTAAAGGCAGCACACCTGTGACAACCACACTCTTAAGCCCTTCTGGTTTACCTTTTACAGAAAGTTCTTTCGGTTTTCCTTATGAGGCTGTGAGGTGGTGATGAAATAATCCACAATGTAGCTAGGAATTGCTATCTTCACCAACCATTATAATTTACTGAAAGGAGGCTTGACTGACAATCCAGAGCAAGCTTTCCTTCCTTTAAAATTCTTGCCACTTACAATTCACAGAAGAGTTCCTTCAATTCACAAAAAGAGTCATTTTCGCTTACAACAGAGTCTTGCCTAGGTCTTGCCTAGGTCCTGCCTTAAGTTCCTTCCTAGTCCTGCCGCGGTCGCCAGAAACTGTGGGGCCAGAAGAGAGTCTCTGGTCCAACACAGCTGAGTTAGTTTTTAAGAAAAACTTAAAAGTTAAAATGAAAGGCACAAGGCATCTGACATTAGAAAACAAACAGACAGTTTTTACTTTGGCAGAATTTAGATAAAGATTACAGTATGTAAACTCTCCCGAGGGAGAGAGCTCTCAATTCAAAGACATGGAATTTAGAACGTTACAGAATACAGATGAGTTACAAAAGGTGACCTTCCCTACCCGAGGAAAGGCTGAAACTTTAGAACCAGGAGGTGACCTTCTCCCGAGGAAGGAGAGGCCATGCTTAGTGCTCTCAGCGAGAAACCCGCTGCCCCGGGTGGCTCTCAAGTGAAGTCCGCGCTCAGATATAGGAAGACCACAGAGTTTTGTAGATGCAAAGACGTCACATGGTCCATCCCTTTACTCTACGTATTATGGTTCATTCCCCTTAAGAATCTCATTGGTCAGATCTGTCTTCTGGTTTACATGAAGACAAACCTTATTCGTCCTGCGCTTTCTGTAATTCAAACTGCGCTGTGAGCTTACTGGCCATCCTTGCCCATATGCTGGACTACCATAAAAGCTAGCTCACTGTCTTCAAGAAAAACCAGTTATTCTTGGTTTGGCTCTCAGAAAGCCAATGTCCTCGAATATGCAACTTGACGTCTTCTGGATCATAAAACGTCTCCCAACAGTTTGATTTTGTTAAAACATAATTGCTAATAGTAATGATTCTAACAACAATAGAATTATGGTGAAATACAAATACATGTAGATATGAATCGATTTCTCATTATTTCTATGGAATTTTCATTTTAACTATATAGAAGAACTCTTATTTAACTAATCCACATTGATTTTAGCTGGTTCTAACACAATGTCATGGAAATGCACCTTTCTGCTGTCACTTAGGCAAGATCCCAAAGATGTTATTCGTAGCCTGCCTGCACTAGGTGTAGCATGGCTTTGACCTTTACCAGGCAACATGCAGGCTTCAGCTGGTCACTATACAGAGACACTCCATTTTGATTCGCCGTCCTTGTTTCATTTGAATTAATCCTCCTTGATTAAATACATAAATTTATACACATTCTGATCCATCTCCACAGGAGGGAGGGGCAAGGGGCTCCTCGCTCCCCTCCCTCTCTCCCGTTCCCTTGCATGGCAACCCTGGCCTCGGTCCCTCCCTCTCTAGCGTTCCCCTTCCCCCTCTGCTAGGGGTGGGTGGGTCATGTCCAGGATGGCAGGCCCCATCCCTTTCCTCCATAGGGCAGTGGTTTTCCAAGAGGAAGGCATGGTTGGTTCCCTTGTATCAGAGGGTGTTGCTTTGACTGACCCAGCAGGATGGCATTGTTGGGTGAACAGAACTGTGGTTCCAACTGTATACAGGTGTGGCATGTACACAATAACTGGGCACAGTTGTGACACATGTACACACAACAGAGGTGTGGAAACAGTATATGGAAACCTAGCCGCACGCTGTAATCGTCAAGTTTGTGTGAAAATTTCAAAACAATCGGTCCAGTAGTTTGGGAGATTACCTGTCAGCAGAAAAACGCACTGATAGATTTATATATATATAGAATGGAGGG
This sequence comes from Sphaerodactylus townsendi, assembly GCF_021028975.2. Classification (NCBI taxonomy): domain Eukaryota; kingdom Metazoa; phylum Chordata; class Lepidosauria; order Squamata; family Sphaerodactylidae; genus Sphaerodactylus; species Sphaerodactylus townsendi. Next base: position 4,549,432 of record NC_059434.1, read on the forward strand.
TTAAAACTCCCCCAAATAATAGAAGCGCATCAGTAGCTTCAAGAAACAAATCCTCTAAATGGCCATCGCTAAGCAACCACAGTAGTGTTGCCTACCAGTCTTCGCCTCTGTTGGAAAAAGTCAGGGCCTTTTCCAGGGTTGCAGTCACCTTTGAGGGGTGGGTGGGGGAACTCATCAGGGCCTGGCACAGCAGCAACCACTGGGCAACTTGTCACTCTGCGGCTTGTACGATTCACTCAGGTCCAGCTGTTTCCTACAGCCCAGCACAGTGTAATGGTCAGAGTTCATGAACAGGATCTGTGAAACCCAGGTTCGGGTCCCCACTTTGTCAGGGAAGCTCACTGGGTGACTTTGGGTCGCTCTCATACTGTCAACCTAACCTACCTCACAGGGTTGTTGGAGAATTAAATGGAGGAGAGAACATAAGAAAAGCCCTACTGGATCAGACCAGGGGCCCATCTAGTGCAAGGGTCGGCAACCTTTACCACCCAAAGAGCCATTTGGACCCGTTTTCCACGACCCCAAAGATCTACCGAGCCAGAGAGGTGGCTCCCAATATGAGAACCGCCTCGGTTTGGCCTCCCTCCCACTCCACCTTTCCTTCCAAGCACTGGAAGGCCGAGGCGCCGGGCAGGGAAACCCCTCTGCCCAACAGGCAGGCAACCACCACTCCCATGGGGCAGAGGGGGGATAGGCGGCTGCGGCCTGCCAGTGCTACAGCAAATGGCCAGCAGAGGGGATGGTGCAGCTCTGGAGGGACAGAGGGGGGGTTGCGGAGGGACAGAGGGACTGTGGGGGATGGCAGCTGCTGCGGGGGCAGGGGGGGGATGGTGGCGCTGTGGGAGGCAGGTGGCACCATGCAGAGCTCCCTCTGCTTCTGGCGGAGCCCAGGCAGCTGGCTGCTCGTATGATGGGAACCCAGAGGGGGGATGGCATGGCTGCTCTGGAGGGACCTTGCACTCCACACTACCCTCCGACTGTCCAGGTTTGGAGGAGCAAAGCGTGAGCATGTCCCTCCAGCCCTCAGAGCAGACTAAGGGAGAGGTGGAAGTGGGAGGGGACGGTGAAAAGCGCCTCGGTTTGGCCGCCAGCCTTTCAGCAGCACCAGCAGCCTTTCTAGAAGGTGCCACCCATGCTACCCTCTGACCTCCAGGCCATGTGGAGCCGCAGTATAAGGCTGAAAGAGCCGCATGCGGCTCCAGAGCCTCAGGTTGCAGACCCTCGCTAGACTTACTGTCTCCGGCCTTGCTGTTGGCAAACTTCTGCTGATTAGAAGATGAACCTTTTGTGAACCTTTATTTTTTTTATATATATCATGACACATCTTTCCAATGAGGAAAGGGTGAAGAGTTGGCAACCTTAATTGACCATAATATGCCGAAAGATGCCATACCATTGATCTATACAGGGGCTTTATAACACCAGCCATTTTCTTTGCGGTCCCTTACTTGCACAGAGAGACAACATTGTGTAGTGGTAGTGGCACAAAACTCTTCCATGCTCTGTGGAAAGCTGTGGAACATTTCATGAGAAACTAGCGAAAAGGCAGAATGTTTAAAGCCAATGGCCTGAAAAGTAAGAACACGAGAAGCCAGACTAAGTTGGCAATTTCCACTCCTTTTTCCTTCCTGTAGCAGGACTTCCCTCACGGCTTCCCTCAGAAGAAGAAGAAGAGTTTGGATTTATATCCCCCCTTTCTCTCCTGCAGGGGGGAGACTCAAAGGGCTGGACAATCTCACTTCCCTCTTCCCTCACAACAAAACACCCTGGCAGGGGTGGGTGGGGCTGAGAGGGAGCTCGGAGAAGCTGTGGGGACTAGCCCAAGGTCACCCAGCTGGCATGTGTATGGGGAGTGTACAGGCTAGTCTGAGATTCCCCAGATAAGCCTCCCACCGCTCAGGCTGTACAGGCTGAGGAGATCAAAGCCCGGGTTCCTCCAGGAGTTGGGCCTGCGAACTCTTAACCTCCTATGCTCATCAAGCTGCTCAGGGTCCCCTATCACCCGTGAGCAGAAGATAAATGGGCTTCAGAAGGAGGGGGAAAGTTTCATGCTACTGCTGAAAAAATTTGGAGTGAGGGTAGCAACCCAGTTTGTGGGACAGACATGGAGCTGAATAAATGAGAAACCACGAAGGAACGAGAAATAAAGCAAAATTCAAAAATTTAGTACTAAATCTGTGTACTCTTGGCCGGAAAGTTGTGGGTAAAGAAGAAAATGTTAGATGGCTGGGGATCTGCGAACCACGGTGACAGCAAATGAGCACACTGTCGAAATCCTGTGAAAACCTATTGATGTGTCAACTTTCCCCTTGTTCTTGCTACGGACCTTTGAGGTGGGCCGGGAGAAGGTGGCATGGAAAATCCCTGGCTTGTTTTCTTTTTTTGTTCTGCAAAAATGCTTTTTCACCCCTTTAGCCTTATCTGGGATGAGAAAGCATTTCCATTTTCTCTAGCCTGAACTTTGGTGTGGCCTCGAGACTTTGCTTTGGTTGGAACATGGCTAGTCACTGCAGGGATCCTGAGGGTGAGGTGGGGGGGGGGTTAGATGGAGAGGAATATTAACGCTGAAATGCTGTATTACAACTTAGTTCCAGCAAAGGTTGTTGGTGGCCTTGCGCTGAGATCCTGTTCAATAAATCAATTTCTGCTCTCAAGTCAGTCTGGTTATTGCAGGGAGGTCGGCAGAACCTGACACAGACGTGGAATCGGAGTGTGGTTTTAACTGTCTTGGCCATACTATGATGTGGCAACCCCAAAGGAAGTTGTCAGGACCCAGAATAGGATGGGGTGTTTCATAGCTCATATAAAGCAGAACATTTCTAATAGTATTTAGGTCAATAATATCAAATGAAAGCAGGGACTTTTATTGTTATGCACATAATTAATAGAGCCATAGCACATCAAATTAGATGGTGCCTCATAAAGTAGCTATAAAATTTTATGGTGTGCTGTTTCACTGAAGAATAATTTATAATTTTGCTGATGCCCTTTGGTACTTGACAGTCTTTAGAAATTAGCCCTGTGCACTTTCTTTCAAGCCGTGTGTCTGGGGAGGGGGGTTGTGCATACTATCTCCATTGTCCACCCCCACAAGTTGAGTTGAGTGTCTACATGAAAGAGGAGGCTATTACACAAAGTGTTGGGAAGTATCTCCCTTTTAGGGTGGGGGAATTAGGGTGGGGGAACTCTTGGCGTTGTAAAGGAGGTCGAGTAACAGGGCAGGAGTCAGATGCCCATACATACAAGAATCCGCTTTTATATAGAAACACAAAGGAGAGTGGATCAAAGTTTGACAATTTTTAATTAAGGTTAAAAATGGGGGTACACAGGCACAAAATAAAACAGCAGAACACACACACAATCCTAGGATGTGTGGAATTTTTAATTCCATTTGAGCAGGGTCGCATGGCCCACTACTTGTATTTTCTAACTAACCCCTGCTCAAGGAGAGCCTTCACAATTGCTAGATTCTAAATGTCATGCCATCTGCCTTACTACATGGCGGGTTTAATAGCAACCTGGAAAAATCTAAATCCAAAGGTTGTAGCTGTAATTCTAAGACTGGTTGAAACATTGGCTCACCAGCTGTACATTTGCACTACCCCATTTGCTAAAATTAGATCCTAAATATGTCCAATCTACACCCTCTCTTCCAATCTGGAGTTAGCAACAGATTCGATTAGATTTATTTCTCTTGTTGAATAATTCTGATTCTGTTTTTTGTGAAGAGGTTGCAAGCTTTGTTATGGAAATAACCCAGAGCCAGTAATAATATGTACATATCTGAGGTTATCCTTTTTGCCTTTTAAAATTTTTATGTTTTCTGTGTTTTGTTGCTGTTGTTCTATGTATGCCAATAAAGGCTTTGCTTTGCTTTGCTTCCTAGGATATAGACAGTTGTGAGGGGATAGATCTGGAATAGGTAAGGAATATAGATGCGGGGGAGCAATAATAGTTATTGTCACCTGATCCTGGAGCGGAATGGTCCAATCGACAGGACTGAACGACCCATGCCAATTGTTTGCAATAAAACAATGGACTACTGAGTGTAGGTTTAACTTTTCCCAAAGTCCTGATGGCCAAGCAGGGAGAAGCCAGGTGCTGCTATGGTCATCCAGGTGAAAGCAAAAAGGAAGTAAAAAGGAAAGAAGTCCAATAGAAATCAGTAGATCTAGCAGGTTCCTGCCATTCTGTAGCACAAAAAAATTCCATTTGCTTTGGTCCAGTCTCTGCCATTCCAGCCAAAGCAGCACCCGGCTTCTCTTTGTAAATTTCGTTGTGCGTGCACAATGACAATAAATGCTTATGCTTATGCTTGCTTGGCCATCAGAACTTTGGGAAAAGTTAAACCTACACTCAGTAGCCCATTGTTTTATTGCAAACAATTTTGAGCTAGAAGGAAAGTGGTGTAGAAATAGGATGAATAAGGATAATTTAAAGTGAAGGCCTACTGCTTTGCTGGATCTGTTACCTCTGGTTTCCCTGTCCTCTCTACACTTTTGCCGTTTCCTCAGCTGGGAGAAGGTTCTTTTACAAATCCTTGCAGATGCTCCAAGGTGTAGATGGGAAGAAGAACAAGGTAAGATGCAAGTTCTATAGATCTTAAACCATAGATTATAGCATCTGGACCCAGTCACCTCTTTCCAAGTACCACTTACTCTGGGGCGGTTACTTTGCTGCTAGCACACTGTCCCTTGTGTTGAGGGTTCTACCTAAGCAAGTAGAAGTAACTAATAGAGGGCATCATGACCCTTTCCCCTGGCAATGTTTAAACAAGGACTAGCAAGGGGTACTCTGAGCAAATCACGGCACCATCTCTGTGCAGATATTCAAGATGGAGGCAGGAGTATATTTATTTTATTCTATTTTATTCTCTTCCTCCTGAATGCAATAAGAGGATGAAACTTGGAGAACAGTTTCCTTGACCTTAAGATTCAGGAAGATCCAAGGAGTGTAACAATTTGGATCTGACTCAAGGGTGTGTATGTGTGTGTGACCGCTGATCATAGCGGTCAGATAACTTGCTTATCGCCAGGACATTAAGGTTGGCTGAGGCAGTACATTTCTACTAATACTGTAGAAGGGAGAAATATTTGTCAATTTTCCTGTTCACCGCAAACCTCCAATTCACTCCTCAGACTTTTAATGGGCTGGATGCTCTTTCTCCAGAAACAGCATTTTGGGGATCATTTCTCTCTTCCCTAAGAGGAGACTGGTGAGGAAGTTCCATTTCTCAGACAGAAACCTTTTCAGTTACTGGAAATTATTGCTGTATTCAACCATTAGAGAAATCCTCAGAGCATAAGAACATAAGAACATAAGAACAAGCCAGCTGGATCAGACCAAAGTCCATCTAGTCCAGCTCTCTGCTACTCGCAGTGGCCCACCAGGTGCCTTTAGAGACTCTCACATGTAGGATGTGAACGCTGTGGCCTCTCTGCGGCTGTTGCTCCCGGACGATCCCACCCTGGTCTGTTAAGGCATTTACAATCTCTAGATCAAAGAGGATCAAGATTGGTGGCAGCCATAAACTCGACTTCTCCTCCATAAATCTGTCCAAGCCCCTTTTAAAACTATACATCCAGGTTGAAGTGGCCATCCACCACCTCCTGTGGCAGCATATTCCAAACACCAATCACACGTTCATGCTGAAGAAGTGTTTCCCTTTTATTAGTCTAATTCTTTCCCCCCAGCATTTCTCTAATAGATACCCCTGGTTCTAGTATTGTGAGGAAGAGAGAAAAATTCTCTCTCTGTCAGCATTTTCTACCCCATGCATAATTTTGTAGACTTCAATCCTTGCTCCCCCCTCAGGCGTCTCCTCTCCAAATCTAAAGAGTCCCAAACACTGCAGCCCCTCTCCCTCCTTGGGAAGGTGCTCCCAGTCCCCTCAATCATCCCCTTGTTGCCCTTCTCTGCACTTTTTCTGTCTCCTCAATATCCTTTTTTTGAGATCACGGCGACCAAGAACTGGACACAGTACTCCAAGTCTTGGTCGTGCACTCCACTCCTTTATATAAGAGGAGCATGTGACAATCTTGCAGTTTTATGCCCCGTAATTCCTCTTCTAATGATCCCCAGCATAGAGTTTGCCTTTTCACAGCTGCCATGCATTGAGTTGACATTCCCATGGAACTATCCCAACTAAGACGCCTAAATCCCTTCCTGGTCTGTGACTGAGTAGCACTGACCCCCCTGTAGCGATGTATGTGAAGTTTGGATTTTTGCCCTATATTGCATCACTCTTACATTTTGCTACTGAACTGCATTTGCCATTTCTGGAGCTCACTCACCCTAATTTTATCATAGGTCGCTTGGAGCTCTCGCCATGAATCCTTTGTGGTTCTACCACCACCCTACATGGATTTAGGTATCATCTACCAAACTTAGCCACCACGCTTACCCACCTTCTACTTCCAGGTCATTTATGAATGGGTTAAAGAGCACTGGTCCCAAAGCGGATCCTTGGGGACGCCACTCCCGACATCTCTCAGTGAGAGAACTTCCCATTTACACTCCTCTTTGTTTCCCTGTTTTCTCAACCAGTTTTTTTAATCCATGGGAGGACTTCCCCCTCTTATTCCTTCATTGCTGAGGTTTCTCAGCGAGTCTCTGGTGAGGAACTTTGTCAAAAGCCTTTGGAAATCCAAGAGTAGACAATGTCCCACGGTTCACCCCTGTCCACATGCCTGTTTACACCCTCAAAGAACTCTAGTAAGCTCTTAGGTAAGACGGGATTTTGCCTCCTGCAAAGAAGCCATGCTGACTCTTTCTCAGCAGGTCTTGCTTTTCTACATGTTTTATATAATTTTATCTTTAATGATACAGATTCTACCTAATTTACTCAGGAACAGATGTCGACTGACTGGCTCTACAATTTCCCAGGTCCCCTAGTCCCTTTCTTAAAGATTGGTGGCGGCTATTAATATCTTCCAGTCTTTAGGGATGGAGCCTGATTTCAGGGATAAGTTGCAGTGATGGGTAGGCATATTCCATATTCAAGGTAACTTACAGAATACAATAAAACCCATCAATAACTAGTAACAATAAAGTCAAACCCAATACAATAAATACAATAACATTGCATAATGCATTGCAAAAAATCAAAACCACAATAAAATTCACCTAAAAACCTAAACTGCAGCAGTGGCGTAATGGCTAAGAGCAGTGGCTAAGAGCAGATGCACTCTGATCCGGCGGAACCGGGTTTGATTCCCAGCTCTGCCACTTGAGTTGTGGAGGCTTATCTGGGGGATTCAGATAAGATACATCCCATGCCAGCTGGGTGACCTTGGGCCAGTCACAGCTCTACGGAGCTCTCTCAGCCCCACCTACCTCACAGGGTGTTTGTTGTGAGGGGGGGGAGGGAAATGAGATTGTAAGCCCCTTTGAGTCTCGTACAGGAAAGAAAGGGGGGATATAAATCCAAACTCTTCTTCTTCAATTGTTAGATCTAGATATTAAAAGCTGTCCGAAATAAAAACTTCTTCACATGACAATTAAAGGAGGGCAAAAAAGGAAGAAGCCGGGCTTGACAGGAGAGGGTTCCAAAGTTTGGACGCCACAACCAAGAAGGCTCTCTCCTGGGTCCCTACCAGACGTACCGATGGGATGGAGAGATAGCCCTCCCTGGATGATCTTAGTAAATGGGCAGGTTTCTATGGGAGTAGGAGGTCCTTTAGGTAACGTGCCCAAGTGCCGTGAAGGATTTTATAGGAAACCACATGGAAATCGCAGCATGATGGATGTACTTTCAAGATATTATCCAAAAAAAAAATCATTGCATGCATTGGCTCAGTTCTGGATGTCTCTTGTTGACCTCTGCCCGTACCTTTCTGTTGCACACACGTGCCACATTACAAGGGAAACCTATGCATGGAAAGTTTCAAATGCTTCTGATTTACATTTTTGTATTTGGCCTAAATGCAATGAGTACTTATACATTTAAGGTTTAGCTGGTATGCTGTAGTTAGAGGAAAACTCTGTGGATTTAATTCTTCCCAGTTTATTAGCATTCCAACATTATTTGGGGTAGGAGTTTTTTTTTACTCTTTATTTTATCAGGTATAATTGCATAGCTGTAAAACAGTAATTTAAATGGATGCAAGGAATATCAAAAGGATTCTAATGAGTTCTCCAGGTCTTGTAACAGAGCACTGAAGCTTTATTGTACTATCAAATCTTTTGAAATATTTACAATGAAGAAAAAAATCACAGGCTATTAAAAATACTAAATTATAAAACACAGGGCTTTGAACAAGCTATAATATACATTTTTAGTTACCTGAGGGGGAGGCTAATTGCTAGAAGATATTAATTATGTAGAGATAGTTAAACAAAATTATGGGAGAAAAGTGTGCAGTTTGTTCTACTTTGATATATGCAGATTGGTATTTTCATTTAAGTTTTTAAATGATACTTTAATGGTGCAATCCTAAGCCAAGTTACATCCTACCTTGTTCAAAGGTTGAAACCTTTTGGATATTCAAAGTGCTAAGGACTGGAGGAGGTCTTGGCTTCTAATGTCCTTCTTGTAGGTTTTTAGTGGGCACCTCATTGGCCACTGGGTGAAGCAGAATGCTGGAATAGACAGACCACAACTGTGATCCAACATGGCTGCTCTTATGTTTACTTCAACAGGTGCGTCCAGCCAGTTCAGTGGAGTTCTGCTAGCCTCTCCATGTTAGTGACCCTGCACACCCAGATGGCATCTTCACTGTCTACCTGCATAGAAGTTTGATTTTTGAACTCAGATTTTCTCTGCTGGCTTGAGGCTGCTAGGATAACACTCGGAATCACACTCACATATCTCATAAAGTGGCTTCTAAGTGTCAAAACATTTGCCAGTCTTTAAGGGCTACACAAAGGAGTTCCACAGCTTGGAATGGGTTCAAGGGCCCCATTCGAGCCTTCTCAAAGGTCGATTCCCCACGGAGAAAATGAATGTAGATACAACCAGGTTTGAAAAGAATCGGCACCTTTTCATCCCGGTTTCCTGCTCCCCATGGCAGCTTGTGCCCCTCAAACAATCCTCAGGCAGCAGCAACGCAGGATTCCCCACTCTGAAGCTGTCGAACGCATGTTCTGCTCCGGGGCTATCCTGATTGGCTGCTGCTGCTGCTGGGCAGGAATTTTTTTTACTTTTTCCCTGTCAGATCCATGTCTGTGCGAGCATGTGCTGATTGAGATCCATGCCGATCTGAGGCAACGTGGGGCTGGTTACATAGCAATACAAGGGAGCAGTACTTGCATTCACTTATAGCCGAGTACCCCTTCAGCCAGTAGGGGTGCTATGACTCAGATGGTTGAGCGTTGCGCTGCTGTGTAACAGGTGGTTAGTTCGAGCCCAGTCAGGGACGAGTAATTTTTTTAAAAAAAATTTCGTGTGTGAAGGAACTAGGGCCGATTTTTGAGTGTTTAAATAAATACGAGGCGGAGGCACACGAGGCAAAGCAGCACTACACATTGCATCCACGTGGATCTCGGCTCCGTGAAATAGCAGAACTGGATTGGGGCGAACAGCCTGTGCTTGAATCCTCCATGAAGCAGCAGGGTTGTTGTGAAGGAATGAGATAATTCAACCCATGCAAGCTACCCCTTGGAGCAAAGGGTGTAGTAATAACACTGAGACATAGTCATAATTACAATAATTATGACTGGAATATTTTTTTTTTATAACGGAGGGACGTTCTGAGAGCCTCCAACAGAGCAAAAGCCTGGCCACCAAATTCATAAGTACCTGTCTGAGGAAACTCCCCTTGCCATGAATGAACACAGAAAATAGAAAAAGCAAAATATGACGAGGCGAGAGGTGGGCTGACGAGGCAGGTGAGAGGCGGAGGGGAGGAGGGGAGCGGGCTGAGGCACTTCCCGTTTGCAGCAATGGACGGTGGTGCTGAAAAGTTGCCTCCACGTTTTCCCCCTCAGGTTGTAGATCTTCCCCATCCCCCGCCTAAAATCCCAGGATCACACTTTTGGCCAGGGAAGAAAAAAGACCGAAAACGGCGGCCGTGGATCCGGCACGGTCATCTTGCTCTGAGGAAACTGGGCTGTCCCTTTTCTGCCACTGTGTTTATTTTTTTCTGTAAACATACCATTGTGGTACAGATGGTTCTGCAATAAATAAATAAATGTAGACAACAAAAAACTTGTCCTGTTCAAAAATCAGCCCCAGTTCCTTCATACACGAATTTTTTTTTAATTACTCATCCCTGGCTGGGTTCAAACTAACAACCTCTTACACAGCAGCGGAACGCTCAACCATTTGAGCCATAGCACCCCTACTGGCTGAAGGGGTACTCGGCTTTAAGTGAATGCAAGGTTTACTGCTCCCTTGTATTGCTATGTAACCGGCCCCATGTTGATTTGAGGCAACGTGGATCTTGGCTTCGTGAAATTTTTAAAAAGGGGCTGCGCGCGCATTGCACACAGCCCGCTGCTTCCTGATTGGACAAAAGGCTCCACGTCACTGCCAGCGGTGGGAAAGACGAATCCAGATTCACCCCCAAAATTCTCCACCGCTCCACATTCAGCGCGTGTTTTTTGAAAAGGTCTACTTTCTTCCAGGTTCTGAAATAACATGTGCTGGGGGGGGCGGGGAGAGCAGCAGAGACGGGGTCAATGCGTTTTCGGTGCTGGTGCAGTGGGGAGTTCTGCTGGAAACCTGGATATTTTGTGTGACGAGCATGCATCTAATCGCGAGTGGGGAATCGACCAAAGTCTCCCCTTATCCCCAACATAAGGGGAAGTTTCATATGAAATGACAGGACAACAGAGTATTTCGGGGGTGCTTTGCTGTGCGATAACATATTTTTTCCCCTCTAGCCACTGGACTGATGCTATATGTCACCAAAACTACGAGGACTATATGATCTTGTCTGCACAGCAGATTGAAGCCTTTCAATTTCCCAGCAGACATTTCCCTAGTGTACACAACATACCTACGCATGGCCACAAAGTGAGCCACTGGGTTGAGAAATGTGTCTATGTCTGTATGTTAAAATAATCTTTACATCTAATGTCTTTGAATCTTTATATCTAACAAGTCAAGAGGTGACCTTTGTGCTCATCATAAAATGGGCTAAGCCTTCATTACAGTTGACAGAATACCCACATTTGCACACAAATCTCGTGGCAAACCCCACCCAATGCTGAAATGCACACGCCGACATTGAAAAACCAACCCAGAACTGAGGTGGCATACTGCGTTTGCTGCAATATCTCAAAATGGTGGCAAGAAGAAGATGGGAGCACTGAAGTAGACAAGGATGGGAGCATAAAAAGTCCAAATTAGAAATCCAAAGCTGGGGTAAAGAAACCAGAGGATGAAAAAAAGAAAAATGAAAGGGAGACGTGAGAGATTGAGGGAGGGGGATCTCACAGGTGAAGTGAGGGCCAGCAGGGGTAAAATAAAACCAGCACCAGGTAAGAGAGATAAAAGACAAACACCCAGAAATGACCCTAGAAAAGTGAAGCAGGCATAGGTGGAAGATCAGGATATCCACTCCCTCAGGTGTCCTCACAGTTCTCTCCTTTACATCTCCTATTTGCCATGTTGATCATAGAATCATGGAGTTGGAAGGGGCCATGCAGGGCCCTTGCCCTGTCCAATGCAGGATCAATGACTGAATTATTAAAAGTTAAATGCATTCTACAATTCAGCCTTTATGATATATTTTATCTCCAATTTAAAACATGACGATGGGTCAAAAAAGTTTCATTTCAAAAAAGTTAAAACATACTTCCTTTCCCAAGTGGAGCCCTGGGGCTCATCTTTGGGGGGGGGGGCATTGAGCACACGCGAAGAGGGGCAAAATGAGGTTGGGACAATATGCTGACCCAGCAGATTGAAGCCTTCCCATTTCCCAGCAGACATTTCCCCAGTGCACGCAACATACCTACGCATGGCCACAAGGTGGGCCACTGGGCTGAGAAATGTGTCTATCTATGACTGTACGTTAAAAGAAATAAGAAGAGCAGAGGGCCATTTTCTAAGCGAGGCCACCAGAGGGCAGAGCAGGCTCAGAGAACATGAAGATTTCCACTTCCACCTGCTGAGTGAATTTGCTCAGATGACCAATCAAATATTGCGCTGCCCTGTTTGCCTTGGCTTTCTCTTTTAGCCTTCAGCTTTGCAGCTATAGAAAACCAGTGAGGTTTAGTATAAGTCAAATGTTGAGCAATTTCAGGGGCAGCTGGCTCAGTGGCAGAACATCTGCCCTGCTGGGAGAAAGTCTAACCTCTAGTATCTCCAGTGCTAAGGATCAGGCCGCAGGTGATGCAAAAGACCCCTCCCTGAGACATGAGGGAGCCACTTCAGATCAGTGGACTGACTCAGTGGAAGGCAACTTCATTTGTACGTGTGGTTTTAAGCTTTTTACAATGTTTTGAGGCAGGAAATTAAACATTTCCTTCCAATCTAGTTGTGGTTTGGTTGAATGTGGGTGTTGTGATGGCATCTGCCTTCTGTTTTGCTAGTCCCCTCCCTGAGAAGTTACAATGGTCCTTTTCACACAAACCTCTCAAAATGTTTTGAAGCAGGAATAAAATGTTCTCTCCATGGAGTTCTGCATTGTTTGTACCCCAAAAATGTTTTATTTCCAGCCTCAACATGTTTTAAATGAATCCTTTTTAAAAAAGTTATTCTCTGGCTGAAATGTTTTGAAAATGTCTCCATCTATTGTGCGATCGATTGACGATGTTCCCCACACTTCTCAGCTTCCCTGAACCAGTTGGCCATGCTGGCAGGGGCTGGATGGGAATTGTAGTCCATAACATCTGGAGTGCCAAAGGTTCGCCACCACTGCCCTAACATGTTTATTTGCAGCATTTTTCATTTTGTTCATTTGGGGCGCAATCTTTGAAGCATCGAGGATGCGAGGAGTAAACAACACAGCACGAGGCTATGAAGCACTGAAACATCAATTCAACACAGAACTCAATTTTTTAAAAAGAGGGGAAAATCACAAAATGGCGGCCAGGAATCGATTTAAGGGGGTGGGTGCAGGCATTCATCCTTGTAAAGGCAGGGGGAGTCAAAACATTTTAGAAACATTTTAGGGGATTTGTGAGGAAAGGACCTTAGAGTTTGCCCTGGTCATTAAAAAAAGCAACTGCTTTGAAATGAATTAGTCAGTAGAAATTCACAAAGGCTACGAAACTGAACAAAAGTGTGTTTTTTCCCCAATGCGTCTTTTTCTCCACAGGAAGTAAATGCATCTGTGATGTAAGAATTACAACATTTCTGCTCTTCTGGCAGTGAATAATTTTCAACTGTTTGAAATCCCATGCTCCTCACAATGATCACAAACACTTGGAGCAAAATCATATCACATTTCAGATGAAATGGATTACACCAAAGTGGAAACTGCAAAACCAAAAAAAAAATTAACAAAATGTATTGCCACTGGCTTTCATGAACACCATTAGCTGTTGTGGGTTTTCTGGGATGTGTGCCCGTGGTCTGATAGTTTTTGCTTCTAACGTTTCACCCGCAGATATGGGTGAAACGTTAGGAGCAAAAAAACTACCAGACCATGGTCACACAATCCGGAAAACTCACAACAGCCAATAAAAATTAAACTGAAATTATGTTTGAATAAATCACAAGAAGAAGAAGAAGAAGAAGAAGAAGAAGAAGAAGAGGAGGAGGAGGAGGAGGAGGAGGAGGAGGAGGAGTTTGGATCTATATCCCCCCTTTCTCTCCTGCAGGAGACTCAAAGGGGCTTACAACCTCCTTGCCCTTCCCCCCTCACAACAAACACCCTGTGAGGTAGGTGGGGCTGAGAGAGCTCTGAGAAGCTGTGACTAGCCCAAGGTCACCCAGCTGGCGTGTGTGGGAGTGCCCAGGCTAATCTGAATTCCCCAGATAAGCCTCCACAGCTCAGGCGGCAGAGCTGGGAATCAAACCCGGTTCCTCCAGATTAGATACACGACCTCTTAATCTCCTACGCCACTGCTGCTCCATGCATAAGTTAGTCAGCCTTCAAAACCAAACAACCATGCTTAGGTTAGGCAGCCTTCAAAACCAAACAAGACATGATAGGAGTAGTGAGCCATGTGAACCATGTCTCTTCCTTCTTGTGTTTCACAACAGAAAGGTGCTAGACTACATTCTATGGTCTATTTGCCTGTGGTGCTAGACTACATCCCCTTGCCCGTTTCATCCCCCCCTTCTTCCTGGGTAGAACACATGACCTCCTGCATGTTATCCCAACAACAGGTGGACCAGGCTGAGGGGAAATGGCTGCCTCGCGGTCACCCAGGAAACATGATCACTAAGTGGGGATTCACTGGTTCTCTGCAGTAAGCCAAGACAGGGAAAGGTTGATCTCCCAGTCTGGCTTCAACTTTCAGAGGTGAAGAAAGTGAAGGAGCACAGAGGGGTAAAGTGAGGGAAGGCATTCAGCTCTCCCCTCCCAAACCTCTTGTGACAAGGAGAACCCCTCCCCTGTTCTAGATTCAACAACAAAAAGACCTGACTCCAGTGGTGGGATCCAAAAATGTTAGTAACAGGTTCCCATGGTGGTGGGATTCAAACTGTGGCGTAGCGCCAATGGGGCTGGGCGGGGCGCGACGGGGGCGTGGCCGGGCATTCCGGGGGCGGGGCATTCCTGGGCGGGGCTGTGGCAAGAACACAGCCGGTCCTTGGGCGGGAAACAAATGCACGCAGGCGCAGGCTGCCACGCACGTCGGTGCGCCTCCCGCTAGACTGCTTCAAGTTCTGCGCGCTGCTGCTGAGAGGAGGGGCGTAACTAAGGCAAAAATCACATGGCAAAATCACCAATTAGTCACCCCCTCTCGGCACACACAAATAATTAGTAACCTACTCTTGGGAACCTGTGAGAACCTGCTGGATCCCACCTCTGCCTGACTCCTTACCAGATCCATTTGGGCATTACCCAGTGTGTGTGTGTGTGTGTGTGTGTGTGTGTGTGTGTGTGTGTGTGTGTGTGTGTGTGTGTCACTGTGTTTGCTGGAATGTGATACTTGTAAAATATCTTCAGAGCCATGCATACTTGCTTTGTGTTGTGTGTGGAAGGCACAGTAAGGAACTTGGGAGTCTTCAGGTCTGGCCAACGGGACTGTGCTCAGGAACTAAAGCCCATTCCACCACAGAGGCAAGGGTGACCGTTTCATCTGGCAGCCAGTATGAAACCTCCGCTGTGTCCACACCTTAAATAAGTCCTAGCAGCCAGAACTTTTCCAAATCATCAGAGCAATACCTCCTCACCACCTTATCATTCCAGCCTGGACAGTCTAAGAGGTATGCTACCGGCCACCCCTATACACCCTGACATCTCTGTGTCATGCCGCACAAAAGAGTGGAGACTGCGGGGGCAATGACTACAAAGAAAGTGATTGTCTCGAGGCTTGTCTGCCACTTGGTTAGCATCAGAAATACAACGGAAAGGATCTGAGGCACTTTTTGGGTATATTCTGATTCGCATCGTGCCAGACTGGTCTAAAGTATTCATGCTCTAATGATAAAACGTTTGCACTTCCAACACAGACATGATTCTTTGTCTCCTTGTTTCCTTGTGTCAGTCTGCATATGCTCGCACAGGGAAAAAAAAAGTTCCCGCCCAACAGTAGCAGCAGCAGCCAATCAGGATAGCCCCTGAGCTGAACACGCGTTCGATGGCTTCAGAGTGGGGAATCCTGTGTTGCTGCTGCCCGAGGATTGTTTTTTTTGGGGGGGGGGCACGAGCTGCAGTGGGAAGCATGAAAGCGGGATGAAAAGGTGCCGATCCTTTTCAAATCTGGTTCTACCTACATTCTAATAGTGAGTGGGGAATCGACCAGGCTTGGGGCTGAGGCCAAATCTGAGCTGGACACCATCCAGTCATTTTGCTAGCCTCTGAGCTACACCAGCTCTTTCCTAGGGCTAATGCTACATACAGTAATGCAACATACATGGAGGGGGAGAGAGCCCAGAATCTGGGCATGACCCACCCACCCTAGTAGAGGGAGGGGAAGGAGTGGCATGCAAGGGGAGGGAGGAGATGGGAGGGAGGGATGGCATGCAAGGGAGGGGGAGGGGCCCTGGCATCTGGACATGGCCCACCCACCCTAGCGGAGGGGGAGGGAGGAGTGCCATGCAAGGGAAGGGGAGGGCGGGGATGGGAGTGAGTGAGGGGTGGCATGCAAGGGAGGAGAGGGAGGGGGAAGGGAAAAGTTACTGTTGATTTAAATGCAAGGAACACGCTGTACACCTCATGAAATAGTTACCTTGATTCATGACCAGGCTGCATATTAGCCACAAGGGGCATCTTGTAGCTTGAGAAGCAAATAGCCTGTCATACATATGAAAACGGAGGCACTGTGGTGAGGGGGCAATAGCTCTCCTAAAAACACGGCGGCTGCAAATGCCCTCCTTTCCCCCAGGAACAAGTGCTAAAGTCTGTTTGTTGCCATCTGCTCCAGAACAAAAAAAAAAATCCACCCGTCTTGAAAAGAGCACAAGCTCGGTTAAGCAGAGGTGTGTGGTCTTTCAGAAGATATTCCCAAGATATAAATTCCCTACTCAAAGAAAATCCCATTTATCACCGCAGTGGTTTCACCTCATTTGAAGCCAAGTTATTGTCACCCTTAAAATAATGTGCCTCACCAGGAGAAATGATATTCAGGTGTGAAGTAATACAGTCATCACACTCTGGAGTCAAAATATAGACTCTGGTATCAAAATATATAGGGCTTTTTTTTGTTTGTTTTGGTTTTTTAAAAACACCTGACTGTAGGTGGTATTTTCCTTGTACCACAATCTTTGATTTTATAGCAACGTGTAAGGCTTTAGAACCTCCATATTTGAAGTAATACATTGCTTTCGCCTCACTGCTTTTAATAGGGAGCCGTCCACGCTTCATAGCTGTCCTGGTATGGCCAGCAAGATTTTCGGCTAAATGCAGACACGTGCGATTCCTTGCCTATGCAGCTGAATGGACATTACTGTTTAAATGTTTGGTTATCCTCCGGTGCACGTTAGATTTCAGGTGTCATCAGCGTGTGTTAATTCTTGCCCCATTAAGTTTAGCTAGTAGCAACTCATAGTCTGCGACCCCCACCCCGCCCGGGGTCTCTTAAATCTCTCTCACCTTTTCAGCCCATCCTTGAATGGTGCTCCGGATCAAGGAGAGATTAAATTAATGAGGTTAAGATTGAAAATAGTCCCCATTTAAACCACTAACGTACGAAGAAACTGAGCAACTGGAGAATCCCCCTCTCCGCACTTTTTTCATGGATGGAGCTTTGCTTGCATTCTTGATAGCCTTCAGGAGAATCTATTTGGAAGTTCTTTGAAGCAAGCACTGTTGAAATATTAGGAACGAGAGGCAGGCACAAGAAGAAGAAGGAGTTTGGATTTATATCCCCCCTTTCTCTCCTGCAGGAGACTCAAAGGGGCTGACAATCTCCTTGCCCTTCCCCCCTCACAACAAACACCCCTTGAGGTAGGTGGGGCTGAGAGAGCTCCGAGAAGCTGTGACTAGCCCAAGGTCACCCAGCTGGCGTGTGTGGGAGTGTACAGGCTAATCTGAATTCCCCAGAGAAGCCTCCACAGCTCAGGCGGCAGAGCTGGGAATCAAACCCGGTTCCTCCAGATTAGGAAAGCAAAGCAAACCTCTTTCTCCCCAATAATTTTAATCCTGCTTGCATCAGAAAATCTCCCAAAGGTTTGGGCTTAGTTCTGAGTCATGGATGGATTCTGTATGGCACAAATACAATGTCTTCCAGCATTTGGGGGAAGAACTTTTCACAGGTCTCTTTCCCAAAAGCTGGACATTACAGAGCAGGAATGTGAAAGCCATTAATCTCAAGGCCATAGGACCGTGGTGGCGAACCTTTGGCACTCCAGATGTTATGGACTACAATTCCCATCAGCCCCTGCCAGCATGGCCAATTGGCCATGCTGGCAGGGGATGATGGGAATTGTAGCCCATAACATCTGGAGTGCCAAAGGTTCGCCACCACTGCCATAGGAGGAGCTGTCAGCCCAACTGGGCGCAATCTACATTACTACAGATCACAACGCACAAAGGCAGCCAGAAACCAAAAGCAGAGAAAACCCATTACCATGACAGAAACCAGGACCCTGTTTGGTGTCAGGTGGGTCGCCTGACATTCCACCCCACTTAAGGCTCCCCCTATTGGGTGGTCAGGGTAGGCATGGTGAAAGGCACGCATCAGGCGGGGCGCCTATCATGGGTTGCGTCCATCCATTCATTGTGTGCTGTGGGGAGATTGGTTCAGACGACCAAGTACTGCAGGTGATTGCGATGGATTCACAAGTTCAGGACAGCATCCACTTCCTGGTAGATTTCAGAACCCACCTGGAACAGGGCTGGGCCTTCGAATAGTGGGTGCCAGACATCCAGGGTGGGGGGGATTTTTCCAGTAGGCTGCAATGAAAGATGGGGTGGATAGATCTTAGAGTTTTTGGCAGTTCTAGCTTCACTGTGACTTTATTGATCTGGCGAGTGATTTTGAATGGCCCTATGAACTTCTGTCTCAGTTTCCTGCTCCCGTGCTCCCCCCTGAGGTTCTTGGTAGCCAAATACATCCACTTCCCCACCATCAAAGAAACGTCCCTTCATTTCCTGTCCGCCTGGACCTTCTGCGCTTGTTTTGCCTTGAGAAGTGCATCCTGGAAGGGTGACCCAATCCTGGTTCCCCTACCGTGCAGGCCACAAAAGGGAACAGGGGTGCAGCGCGACCACGGGCCACTCCAAACTGGCTTTTGCCCATGCTACTCTGGACGGTGTACGGTGAACTCTGCGAAGGGGAACAACTCTGCCCAATTGTCTTGGTAAAAGTTACTATAGCACCACAAGTATTGCTCTAGAGCAGCCCCGATAGGTGGAGGAAAGACCTTGTTCAACCCCCAAAAGCTTCAGAAAATGTCACCAAAACCGGCAGACAAACTGGCTGCCCCGATCCAAAATGATCCTCCGAGGCTCTGAGTGTAAATGGTACACAAGATGAACAGGTGTGCCAGCTTTTTGGGCATTGGGAGGCTGGAGCAGGGAATGCAATGGGCTTACTTAGAGAACAAGTCCACCACCACCCAAATCACCATCTTCACTCTACGAGGGTAAATCCGTAATAAAATCCATAGAAATCACCTGTAGTATCTGCAAACGTTGGTTTGGTTACAAAACATAAAAACAAATCTGAATTTTTAGCATGGGCCCCAATAGAGTTATTTGAATTCAGTCTGTTTCAAGCAATCTGTTGTGGAATATGACTGTTTCCTACACCCAGTAAAAGATACTGTTAAATTGAAGCATTGTGGACTTCCATTGATTTCAATGGAAGACAGTTAAGCATGTAGTGAATTTCCCCAATGAAATCAATGAGACTTCACAGTATCTGGATAAAGTCCAAAACAATTCGCTTTTGGGGGGGGGGGGTGTATTAAGCTGTACTTGCCTAATTGCCTAGGGCAAAAAATACAATTTAAAAAATGATCTATTAAAATAGCTCAAGGATGATGCAGACATTTTAGAAGCAAACATTATTTTCTATGTAGTGTGTGTGTATGCACACACACACGTATGCGTGTGCACATGTGCATGTCCATGATGATTTGAGACTAGCGCAGAAATTGAACTGCAGGCACTCGAGATGCTCACATTAAGTACAATTCTGTGCAACTGATTTCTGTCTCTTTGTAGTTTTCACAGTAAAAACAGGCTTTGAGTTGTATGGTGGGAATTTTGGAAATGCAGGAATTACTGTAAGAATCCATAGAGATGATTTAATTCTACTCCCAATTTTAGTGGGGCTGGGAACTGGGGGACAAAGACTTCAAGCAGAGGAGGCTAGATTTGCAGCAAAGACCTGCACTGACATACAGTGGTTTCTATCCCTCATGCAGTTCCAAACTTTTAAAGGCACCTAAATTTTCTTATGAGCCTAAAGTGATTTCTGCTAGTTTATCGTCGTGGCCTCTGTGCAGTCCCACATTTGCTGAGGGTTTCCCACGGAAGTTTCCTCTGCTTGCAACTCATCCATGCATGATTTCACCATGAAAGTGCATGAATAAAGTTAGTTTGGACTGGTGGTCCTATGCATGTGTTGTTTTCCTTTTGTTGTTGCTGTTTTCAACGAGGCATCTTCAAAGCTACAACAAATTGACGTAAGAATCGCAGCCCAAGCAGTCCACTAACTAAATATGGCCTTGATAAAACTCCATCCAGTGTACTTCTGCCTGCTCAACCTGCAGGCATTTGACAAAGCCGTAGCATATAATTGTTGGCCTGCATTCAGCTCGGTGAATCAGAACTTTTATAGGCCTGCCAGAAAAACAATTAAATGGAGTGGATATTAGTATATTACAAATAAGGGGACCAGAAATCCCAAAATGCAGTTGCACAATCCTTCTTGAATACGCCAAAACCACAAGACCAACCAAAAGCAATCTGGACAGTGCTAGATACAACGCTGGAGGCAGAGAAGACCTGATCGCAGAAAGGGGCTTGCCCTGACAGTTCGCAGACACTTAAAAGCAATCCACTAGATGTCTGGTAATGGTTAGAAAAGCAAACACGACACTGCAATGTGTAAATAGAGGGCTGGAGCACAAATCAAAGAAGATCATTATGTCATCGTTGCAAGAGCTGGTGTGACCACACCAGTAGAAGAGCACAACACTTTCTGCATTGTATACAGGCAGGATGGTGTAAAATGGGCCAGGAGAAGGGGGGAGAGAGACAGGCAGAACAAAAGGTAACGCAAGCATAATAAACACATGATAGAGTCTACAGATCAGAGGCAAAGGAACAGCATTGCTAGGAATGAGTGGCAAACTGAAAGTAGTTTTGGCATTACAGACTGGCATTGATAAGTAGGAGTTGTACGTGATAATGTTTCAATTTTTACATAGTAGTTGTCAATTCAATTTATATCGCACCTTTCTCCAAAATATACAGACTAGGCAACTCCAAATTAGTAAAGTTACCCCAACCCCAGAGAAACGGTGAAACACGACGAAGAGAGAAAAGTCTTCCCACTTTTTCTGAAGACCTGAGATCAACACATTTTAAAAAAAAGATACTTGGGAATTAGGAAAACTGGTCAGTCGTGGCAATTAGCTGTGTGAATGTTGGCCACTTTGTTGGTATCAGCACGTACACAGTTTTGAGGGAAAAAAACCTGATGCAAATCCGTTGCAGCCATTTGCAACCTTTGGTGCAAAAAGCAGAGGCCCAGTGACTGGTAAGGAAGAAGAAGAAGAGGAGGAGTTTGGATTTATATCCCCCCTTTCTCTCCTGCAGGAGACTCAAAGGGGCTTACAATCTCCTTGCCCTTCCCCCCTCACAACAAACACCCTGTGAGGTGGGTGGGGCTGAGAGAGCTCCGAGAAGCTGTGACTAGCCCAAGGTCACCCCGCTGGCGTGTGTGGGAGTGCACAGGCTAATCTGAATTCCCCAGATAAGCCTCCACAGCTCAGGTGGCAGAGCGGGGAATCAAACCCGTTTCCTCCAGATTAGATACACGAGCTCTTAACCTCCTACGCCACTGCTGCTCCTTAACATCTGATTCTGATATACACAGTCAAACAAGATAAGTTTGACAGTTGAATGTGATTCCTTTAAGCAGGAACTGGGCGCTTCTTCAGCTATTTCAGGCCTCCTGAAGTCAATGTGTCAGATGTTACCTGGGCCAGGCAGGACTCATGCCAGCTATGCTGTTGGCTCAGGCAATTACACTTGTCTGGTGTGATAATGTCTGGGGAAAAGATGCTAATCTTTCCTAAGACACCTTCCACTTCCTGTTCCCTCAGTGTGGGAAGACAAGATGTGATGTTAGTCAAATTCCATTTTCAATCCTGTGGCAGTCATAAGCTCCCCTATTTGTTGGCTTTTCTTTTTCCCATCCCTTTCGGATTTATCACCACAACAAAGGGTATGAACTGGAAGAGAAGGCAGGCAGGAAAAGACAGAGAAAGGCACAGAAAGAGACATATAGGGGCTTTCCGCACTACAGAAGGGAGCTAAGGTCGACTCGGTTCCCTTCAGTGGAGGGCGATTCCAGGCTGTCCCCACAGCAACTGAGTTGGCCCCCTGGAACCGAGCTAAGTGGGCGGGATCATCTTGGTGCCTGTTTCGCTCCTCGATTGTGATTGGCGCTTGTGTTATGGTGGGAAACGGGAGCATTCTCTTTTTTTACAGTTTTTACAGTTTACAGTTACATGCACTTTTTGCCCGCCACGACTCTCCCGTTCTGCGCATGCCACAAAGGTGGCTCCTGATTGGTTGAACGGATGAGGTAGTTCATAACTGCGACAAGGATGTCACAGTTCTGAGGGGGGGGGGAACTGAGACAAAACAATGTTGAGCTCAGTGGCAGTGGGGACTCACTGAGGCGAACCTAGGTAGAAACCAGTACAAGTCTGTCAGTGGGGAAAGCCCCCTAACTTACATCTACTCTCACAAGAAACCTATGATAGCCTCAGAGAGAGACAGATTCAGGGCACCAGGGTTTTCAGACCATAGGGGCTTTCCCCACTACGGAAGGGAGCTAAGGTCAACTCGGTTCCCTTCAGTGGAGGGCGATTCCAGGCTATCCTCACAGCAACTGAGTTTGCCCCTTGGAACCGAGCTAAGTGGGCGGGATCATCTTGGTGCCTGTTTCGCTCCTCGATCGTGATTGGCACTTGTGTTATGGCGGGAAACGGGAGCGTTCTTTTTTTTTACAGTTTTTACAATTTACAGTTACATGCACTTTCTGCCCACCACGACTCTCCTGTTCTGCGCATGTCACAAAAGCAGCTTGTGATTGGTTGATCGGATCAGGTGTCATTTCGATGCTTCCCCACTTTGAAGCGGTATCGACCTTGTTCTGGCAGAAAAGTGTAGTTCATAACTGCGACAAGGATGTCGCAGTTCTGAGGGGGGGCGGGAACTGAGACAAAACAATGTTGAGCTCGGGGGCAGTGGGGAGTCACTGCATGAATCAGAATCCACTTCAATGAAACAAAATGTCTTTTGACACAGCGGGCTCCTATTGCATTAACTTTTCATCTAACAATGAACCTTCACCCATAAATATCTAGAGCCAGAAGTTTTTTTTTCTTAATGTCTCAGTACCTGCTTCCATGATCCATATCCTGATAGTCAACATCACATCTCTGCTCTCTGCTCCAAGATGCCCCTTCTTGTTGTTTTTCATATTTGGAAGTGTTTACAAGATGGGAGAACTCTTTCATCCTTGCTTTTCATTACCAGGAGGCACGTCACTGAGCTCACGTGGATTTCTCTCTCCGGCTGCTTCTGCACAGGTGGAATACAGCGCCCCAGGGACGCTAAAAACTGCCTGCCTCGCCACCCCCGAGCGGCACGAAGATGCTGCTTCTAAATCTCGCTCCCTGAGCGAGGTTTTTCGGAAGCAGCGTCTTCCAACCGCTGCCGTGTGAACAGCAGCGGCTGGAAGGCGCCATTCCCATCCCCCACTGTCGCTGAATGCCGTACCTCGTCTCCTGACTTCTGGCACGTCGCAGAGGCCAGGAGACACACACCCCTGGCCTGTGACTCCAGAGCCACCGCTCCAGCCTGTGGGGGGTGTCCCCTGGCCTCTATGATGTGCCGGAACCCAGAAGACGAGGTACGGCGTTCAGCGATGGCACAGCCTGTGTGAAGGCTGCGCCACCGCCTGCAGCCCTACCGGGACCGTCCATGCGAACGGTCCTGGGGAGGTGCGTCGGTATTGTTTATCCCGATGCACCCCCGCACGGTGCCCATGCTGAAAGGGCCTCCTTTTTTCCTGGGAAAAGGAATCTTATTTCTTCAATTCTAGGACATGTTCTATGACTCAAGCCAAAATCCACCCCCAAAGAGTGATCAATGCTGTGATCTGCCTACCTATTATTGCTGTGTGCCCTGAGTATGATGCCCTCTCATCCTCAGCATGGTACACATTGCATATCTCTTCATTTTCCCTTCGCTGGGTTTTTACCTGTCTTCTTGCTTGGGTCTGAGCTGCTGACCCTGGCTAACACATATTTAGTTGGTGCCAAACCTCTGAGCCATGGCAAATTAGCTAAACTAGTTAGCTAAACCACAGGTGTGGTGGCAGATTGCTGATGGGAATTTCCCCTGCATACCTGAGGGACCGCCTCTCCCCATATTGCCCTGGTAGGCCCCTCCGCTCCTCGGAGGAGGACCTACTCGTGATCCCTGGCCCCAAAATGATCAGGCTGGCCTCGACGAGGGGCAGGGCCTTTTCAGCCCTGGCCCCTACCTGGTGGAACAGGCTCCCTAGGGAGATCAGGGCCCTGCGGGACTTACAGAGTTTCCGCAGGGCCTGCAAGACAGACCTGTTCCACCAGGTGTTTGGCCAGCCTGGTTAAAAATACATCTACCATGTCATGTGGCCTCCCGTGGGCACAAGGGGGGAGGGGAGTAGTCAGACACCATCCACATTTTAAAATGGGTTCTGTTTTTATATAATTGATATTTAAATTATGTTTTAATGTTCGTTTTAACCTATTGTGATCTGCCCTGAGCCCTCAGGGGGAGGGCGGTATATAAAACTAATAAATAAATAAATAAATAAATAAATCTTTAAAACATATGGCTTCACGATCATATTTTCTAGCACTCCAGAATTTTATCTGCAGGCACTGCAAATATTTGACATAGATCTCCAAATATACGCTCACATGAAAAATCCTGCAAGAGCTAATTACGGTAAAAGCCAGTGATAAACTGTAAAGCTCCTTTTTGTACCAAAATCTGACTAGTGGGTGAATATGAATGCAATACATATTTGGGATACTTGCCAGTTCTAGTCCGTTGTGCAAAGGCACTTTTATGATTGTAGAGCTTTAAAGAAAATGAGTGCAAAGAATGAATTCCACGAAGTCCAGTAGCATAGTTATAGGCGTAAAGGAAAGGGAACTTTCGTATCATACTTAGATAGTAGCTTTATTACCCAAGTGCACCATATCAAATGAAACTGGCAGGGTGGAAGTATGTCTAAAATAATTTAATGACATGTATGATTAAATATAGTGTTTTGCCCATTAAAGCTTTCATTTTCTTAAGGTAGTTTATTAAAGTCCTTTTATTAATGGTTTTTCACGGTGATCCCATTAGTTAACAACAATGGGGATGTTAGAAGTAGCACAACATTTCCTCCAAAGAATTTGCAGGAGTGGAGGTTATTCAAGAACTCATTTATCAGTAATAAGTGTTCTGAAGTGAAGAGCACACAGTGAAGCAGCAGAGCCGGCAAAGAGCGCAGGAGGGTCCTACGGTGCAGCTGTGTGGATACGATTCCCTTGACTTGTGTGGCATGAGGCTTAAAGAGTATAAAGGGTAGGAAGTGAGGTGGAACTGGAATTTAGAATAATCAGGGTCTCTGTGCACCGAGAGCATGGTGGAGAAACAGCTGAGTACATAAAACCCCATAAAGAAAACCAAAACAGAAATATTCCCCATTGTGACTGTTTAGTCTTTCTGCAGAGACTCATGAGGTCCGGACTATTATCTATTTTTAATATCATTTGACCTGAAAAAAAATTTATGCTACCATCTGGAATATGTGAGACTCTCTGTGCTGCAGACTTAATACCCACAGTGAAAGAAAAGGAGGCATACAGAAAATGTTTAAACATTATTCAACAAATGCCTTAACCTGTTTTTTTTCCTTTTCCTTTTTTGACCAGGGACCTAACCAATGGAACTAAGTGCATCTCCACAGATACAGCAGAAGAAAATATGGGGTTTTTTGTTGAAGCAATAATAAATATTTCCTTTTATTTCAAGTGGTGCAGTAAGAGTGCTTAAAAGTATTAGGAATACAACAAGCAAGCAAGCAAGCAGGCAGGAAGGAAGGTAGGTAGGTAAGTAAGTAAGTAAGTAAGTAAGTAAATAAATAAATGTACAGACGACCAAAAGCAAAGGGGGAAAAATATAGAAGACTGTAAGGTAATTGAGAGAGTGGTGTTGGAGCAGCTTCGGGGTTTCCTGGAGGACACATCGGCTTTTGATCCCTTTCAGTCCGGTTTCCATGCTGGGCATGGGACGGAGACTGTTCTCGTCGCCATCACAGATCAGCTCCGCTTACAACTTGACCGAGGCGGATCGGCACTGTTGGTCTTGTTGGATCTGACCGCAGCGTTTGACGTGGTCGATCATGACCTTTTGACCCACCGCCTAGCCACTTCCGGGGTGCGGGGCACTGTCCTTAAATGGATTGCCTCGTTCCTCCGGGACCGGACTCAGCAAGTGTGGTGTGGGGACCGAGCTTCCCGTAGGTGCTCACTTCATTGTGGTGTACCTCAGGGAGCGCAGTTGTCCCCACTATTATTTAACATCTATATGCGACCCCTTGCTCAGTTGGTGCGGAGCTTTGGGCTGACGTGTCATCAGTATGCCGATGACACGCAGCTCATTCTGTTGATGGAGGGGGGAGCGGCCACCGCCCCTGCAGCTCTCCAGCATTGTTTAGAGGCCGTGGCTGGCTGGTTGGTTGAAACAGAGCAGGTTGAAACTGAATCCAGCAAAGACGGAGACCCTTTGGCTGGGTCGTGGGGGGGAGGGGGGATTTCCAGCCGCTGGTGTGGGAGGGGACTGTATTGGCACCAGTCCCCTCTGTTCGCGACCTGGGGGTCCACCTGGATTCGTCTCTTTCAATGGAGACCCAGGTGGCCCATATAACCCGGGTCGCATTTTACCATCTTCATCAGGCCCGACGGCTGGCCCCCTTCCTCTCTCAAGCTGACCTGGCCACTGTGGTCCATGCAACGGTCACCACCAGGTTAGACTATTGCAACTCGCTCTACGCGGGCCTTCCCTTGCTTTGATTCGAGATTAAAATGGTCCAGAATGCAGCGCTCATATGCTTACAGGAAGTGCCATGCGAGAACATATTACACCTGTGCTCAGCCGCTTGCACTGGCTACCAGTTGAATAATCAATCACTTTCAAGGTGTTGGTGTTAACCTTTAAGGCCTTGCGCTGCCTGGGACCTCCGTACCTGCGGACTGTCTTACCCCATATGTCCCGAACCGCCTCTGGCGCCAGCAGAGGCCAATTTACTGGTGATCCCTGGCCCTCAATGATACGGTTGGTTTTCTACCAGGGCCAGAGCCTTCATAGCTCTGGCCCCAGCCTGGTGGAACGCTCTACCACTAACTGTCCTGGTTCCCAAGGGACCTTGCTGAGTTCCACAGGGCCTGTAAGACCGAACTGTTCCGCCGGGCCTTCGGGGAGACCAGCCATTGATGACGGGCCCCCTCCCTCCTCTTCGCTCCCCCCTCTTCTGATAACATCATTGAATCCTACCACCCCTGGGGGTTGAGGAGTTAACAGTAGATGCCATCTTGTATTAATACTAATTTTAATGCTGCATTTTAATGGGGAAGGTTTATATTTTATCTTTTAGAGCCTGTATTACTTAACTTAACGAATTTTAATTTGATTTGATATATTGTGCTCTATCTATGTTGTTCACCGCCCTGAACCCTTAGGGGGAGGGCGGTCTATAAACCGAATAAATAAATAAATAAATAAATAAATAAATAAATAAATAAATAAATAAATAAATAAATGAATGAATGAATGAATGAATGAATGAATGAATGAATGAATGAATGCATGAATGCATGAATGCATGAATGAATAAATAAGGACTAAAGGTATGTTTGAAGATTTGGCTACATCTCTAAAAGCTAATAAAAGTGACTTTTGGTTTGAGAGTCTTTGACACTTCACTAATATGTTAAGATGCTGGCTGTAATCCACTAGTAAGCTGAAATGAATGGGAGATTTTATTTACGTGACATTTATTCCTTTCAGCTGAGTGTTTGTAGGACATGTAGATTTTGCATTTATTTGAAGCTGTACCCAAATCTATCTCCCAAAGTTTCTAAAAGGTTAATCAAAGAGTCATAGAGTTCTCACCAAGTACACTTCTCAGCATGAAGCAGAAAAACGCTCTGGGAAGGAGCAGATCCACCATTTCTTTATGCTCCTTTTAGAATCATTACCAATGCCCTTTCCAGTGTGAAGGCAATAGCTGACAGGCTGAAATGTAAAATCTCCTGGAGTTGGTAAAGTGTAGTGGTTAAGAGCAGTGGACTCTCATCTGGAGAATGGGGTTCAATTCCCCACTCTTCCACATGAGCAGCAGACTCTTATCTGGTGAACTGGATTTGTTTCTCTCCTCTTCCGCTTGAAGCCAGCTGGGTGACCTTGGGCCAGTCACAGTTCTCTCAGAACTCTCTCAGCCCCACCTACCTCACAGGGTGTTTGTTGTGAGGGGGGAAGGGCAGGGAGATTGTAAGCCCCTTTGAGTCTGCAAGCTGAGCTGGACCGAAGTCCCACCTGCTTTCCAAAAACACTGGGTGGGGGCCAAGAAAGGTGCTGGCAGTGGTTGCACCCCAGGGCACCCTGTGTGTGTGTGTGTGGGGGGGGATTCCTGCCACCAAGGGCTCCAATGGTGCGGATTTCTCAATGAGTATGGCTCCCTAGCATTCATGGAGCTTCCTGGCCTGAACAAAAATTCTGTAACACATAAATTTAATATTTAATATTCACACCTATTCACTGTGAATGAAGCTATTGGCCACCTGTAGTGCAGTGAAGTAACAGCCCAAGGCTTACCTGGGAGCTGCCTTTGTGTCCACATAGCAGGTGCAGAAAAACACCCTCAGCTCCCAGCCTTTTTTCACTCACCACCCGTTCCCCCCACCCGCTCGCCACCCGTTCACTCGCGTATACGTCGGGGGGGGGGCTTTTTTCAGCACAAAAAATGTGCTGTAAAAGTAGACTTATACTCGAGTATATATGGTAGATAAATAAAGATATTGAGACCACTGGACTTATTAGAAACAGAAGAGATTCAGAAAAAACTAAAGTTTTTGAAACAGAAGACATTCGAACATGCTAATAAACCAGGCCGATTTTTAGCATGGCTGCTAAGAAAAGAAACTGAAAAAAGAACTATAACCGCCATTGAAAGGAATGGTATATCAGTACACTCTGAAAAACTAATACAACAACAGTTTATCTCCTACTTCTCCCAGCTATACAAAAAACAAAATGTGGATGGAAAAAGCATTAAAAGATTATATTGCTCAAATACAATTCACAGAAGAACACAGGAACATGCTGAATAAAAGTATATCTATTTTTGAATTATTGCAATCCATAAAAGAATTTAAAAAAGGAAAAGCTCCAGGTCCTGATGGTTTAACAGCAGACTATTATAAAACTATGGAAGAGAAATTAATCGTACCTCTACAAGAAATGATGAACAAACTTCATATAAAGGGAAATTTACCACAGTCATATAGACCAATGTTGTCATTAAAGAATGCTGCTTATTCTGAGTTATGTATTTTAACTATTTATCACTTATTTGTGCACTTTTGTTTTAGTTGTGATTTTGTTGTACACCGCCCAGAGCCCTTTGGGGGTGGGCGGTTTATCAATAATAATAGTAATAATAATAATAACAATAACAATAACAACAGCAGCAGCAGCAGCAACAACAACAACAATAATAATAATAATAATAATTAAAAAATGTGGATTATAAACAATTTGTTTACACAATAGCCAAAAGACTGAGAAACTACATTCATGAGATGACTCATGAAGATCAGACAGGTGTTGTTCCTAAAAGATTTGTGAAAGATAACATACGATATGTGATTGATGCCTTTGAACTTTCAAATAACAAAAAAGAAGACTGTGTTTAACTTTTCAGATGCAGAGAGAACTTTTGACAATATTTCCTGGAAATTCATGGTAAAGATTCTGAAATATATAAATTGTGGTTTTACAACAGTGGTTCTCAACCTTCCTAATGGTTCTCAACCTTCCAGGGGTGGGGGGTGGGGGCGTGTTCCCTGGCTTCCACAATGCGACGGAAGGAGATGGGAGGTAAGCAATGTTTGGAAGTGGTGCAGCCTATGCAAAGGCTGCGCCTCAGGTGGTGCGCCCAGCGGAACCGTCCATGTGAATGGTCCCATAGGGGTGCATCAGCATAAACTATGCCGATGCACCCCCGCAAGCCGGCTGTGTGGAAAGGGCCTTGGAGTCCTGTGTTCAGTTTTGGTCGCCACATCTCAAAAAGGATATTGAAGAGATAGAAAAAGTGAAGAGAAGGGCAACAAGGATGATTGAGGGACTGGAGCACCTTTCTTATGAGGAGAGGCTGCAGCGTTTGGGACTCTAGTTTGGAGAGGAGACGTCTGAGGGGGGATATGATTGAAGTCTGTAAAATTATGCATGGGGTAGAAAATGTTGACAGAGAGAAAATGTTCTCTTTCTCACAATACTAGAACCAGGGAGCATACATTGAAAATGCTGGGTGGAAGAATTAAGACTAATAAAAGGAAACACTTCTTCACACAACGCGTGATTGATGTTTGGACTATGCTGCCACAGGAGGTGGTGATGGCCACTAACCTGGATAGCTTTAAAAGGGGCTTGGACAGATTCATGGAGGAGAAGTCGATCTATGGCTACCAACCTTGATCTGAGATTGCAAATGCCTTAGCAGACCAGGTGCTCAGGAGCAGCAGCCGCAGAAGGCCATTGCTTTCAGATCCTGCACGTGAGCTCCCAAAGGCACCTGGTGGGCCACTGCGAGTAGCAGAGTGCTGGACTAGATGGACTCTGGTCTGATCCAGCAGGTTCTTTCTTATGTTCTTATATTTACAGGGTGAATATGTTCTTATATTTACAGGCCTTCCCCGGTCATCTACTCTTTACCCCCAGCCAGCTGGGTACTCCTTTTACTAACTTCAGTAGGATGGAAGGCTGAATCAACCTTGAGGCAGCAACCTCAAACTGAGTTCTGACAGGATCAAACTTAGGCCGTAAACACAGGTTTTTGATGGCAGTTCTGCACCCACAGCAGCATTTCTGTACATTGAGTGGTCGGACTCTTATCTAGTGAACTGGATTTGTTCCCATGCTCCTACACATTAAGCCTGCTGGGAAACCTTAGATTTGTTTTGCCATTCCTCCACAAGAAGCCAAGGTGACCTTGGGCTACTCATAGTTCTTTCAGAACTCCCTCAGCCCCTCCTACTTCACAAGGTGTCTGTCGGGGGAATGAAAGGGAAGACATTTGTAAGATGCTTTGGAACCCCTTACAGGAGAGAAAATCAGGGTATAAATCCAAACGCTTCTTCTTCTGCCGATGCTCAGTGGTGGCTTTCCATTTGTACCGAACAAGCAAAAGACAGAGCTCTATAGAACCCCACTGGCAACACCCAGGTGAAGTAATGAATCTTTCATCGCCTTTGTGAGTTGACTACTTGAGGTCCAGGGATCCTGCAGTTACATTATTCCTTCATGATTTAATGGTATCAATGACAGCAAGAGGCTCTAGCTGAAGAAATGGGCTGCTGTTGTCTCAGTCGCTCTCTAGCCAATGCACACTCCGATCCGTGCGTCCAGCTTTGGCATTCCACTACTGTGATTTACAGCAAAAAATATTTTCGAATGTAACCTCTTGGTACATCAGACACAAAGGTGCATCCATGCTCTCCTCCATGCCTAAAGATTCATTTTCCTTTTCAAAGAACTCACGACTTTGTTCCTTTCATTCACACATGGAGAAAGATTTCCAGAAACAGAGTGTTTATGTGCGGAGTGCAGTACTCCATGGACTTTATGGTCTAATGGAGTGCGAGAGGGGGGCCTGTGGTTTTTCATCTTGTTTTCAGCTGTACAAACACAACATACTTCTCTTTCCTTTCAGGGGCCGGACTAAGGCCCACTCAAATACCAGGGTTAACAGCAATAGAGTTGCTGAGGCTTTAAAAATCAAACTGGGTAGGCGTGATGCCATTCATCTTAACACCAAACATATTGACAGTGTTTATTTTTTCTGTCCCAAGCTCAGCTCCCAAATAAACAGGTCAGTGGCTGATTTAAAAAGAAGAGCTTAAAAGGGTTTCCAGGCCTATTATCAAAACCAAGTTGAACCTGCTTTGGAGAGAAAAGAAAATGAGGCACGGGCGGAGAAGCCGAAGAATCCAACTCTTAGTTTCAGCTCTCTGGAAATTCATGGCTTAGTCTGCAGAGACATTTTGTAAACTCCCCTCTTTCAAAGGCACTGTGTACATTTGTGTCTGTGAACTGGACCCCACGGATCTGTTCTTTTAATGGCTGCACCTTCCTTTGTGTGCCGTTCCCTAATGCAAGGGACTCTCACTGTTAGTGGAAGAGCCCTGTGGGTTCCAACCTTGTATACAGGTGTGCATATGTGTGTGCAGGTGTGAGCATTATTTGCGGGCGGGGCGGGGGGAGATCTGTTTTCCTCAGTTACTTTAGTCAAGTCAGGCTTGTTTACCGCAGAGAGCAAGAGAGCAGAAGGCGTTTGCCCCTTCTCATACAAAAGAAACATCAACTTAAAAGATACAAAGACCACACAGAATTAAAACAAAAACTAAGCAAACATCAAAACATTAAAAAAAAATTGGGTGCTGTGTGGTTTCCGGGCTGTATGGCCGTGTTCTAGCAGCATTCTCTCCTGACGTTTCGCCTGCATCTGTGGCTGGCATCTTGAAGATGCCAGCCACAGATGCAGGCGAAACGTCAGGAGAGAATGCTGCTAGAACACGGCCATACAGCCCGGAAACCACACAGCACCCAAGTGATTCCGGCCGTGAAAGCCTTCGACAATACATTAAAAAAAATTATTAGTGAAAGAACATTAACATTCAAACTTCCTTCCCATAAAACAAGTTAACCTATAATGATTTTTGCAATTTACTACCTGGTCAAATGTGGGTTTAGCTTTGTGTTATATAGGGCTCATAGATATATGTCTCCCTGGTTGGGAAGGGTGGGATTAAACTTAACAAAATAAATAAAATATAGGGTGGCCAGCTGCAATTTGGGAAATACCTGGAAATGTTGGGGTGAAGTCTGAGGAGGGTGGAGTTTGGGGAAAGAAGGGACTTCCAAGAGGTATAATGCCATTTCCTCCAGGTGAATTGATTTCTGTCACCTTGAGGTCAGTTGTAACATCAGCATAGAGCAGCAGTAATTTGGACATATCAAACAATTAGCATGGGATAAAAACAGGTGGCCAAAAAAGGCTAACCTTAGTTTCTAGAATATAATGCTGCTTCCTTTTATTAAGCTTATATCATTGAGAAAATCTGCAATCAACAAGAATTTGTCAGATATGTAAGGCTGAACACACTCAAACGAAGTCAACTTAAAGAAAAGAACTTTATTGATTTGCGTCGCTCTAGCTACAAGGTGCTGGAACTGAGGATTCGTGTCCTCAGTTCCAGTATTTATTTTATTTCTGAACTCAACAACAACCAATCAGCTTTCTCCCCCTACCTCTGTCCTCTCATTGGCTGTGAAGCTCCAGTGGGATGTAGCGTCTCAATTTGTTTTCCCGCTCTAGTTGGGAAAAGGCGGGAGCCAGTGCATGCTGGGAGTTGTAGTCCTGACATCCCGCTCCCTCTAAGGCCCCCCTCCACCTGGCCTGTCTGGTTGGGCATGGTGAAATGCCTGGACAAGGCGCAGGGCCGACACATCACAGTTGCCCACCCACTCGTTCAACCCAGAGGGGAGGTCTTTCCACTCAACCAAGTACTGTAGCCAACCCCTGTGCAACCGGGAATCAATGATGCTGCTAATTTTTTGGTGCAACTTGCCATTCACCTAGTACAGCTCAGCCAGTGGGAGGACGGGATGCCAAGTGTCCGGAGGGGTGGCTTTCTTCAACAGGCTAACATGAAAAACAGGGTGAACATACTTAAAGTTTTTCAGAAGTTCAAGTTCCACAGCTACCGGATTGACCACATGGGAGACGCGAAAGAGCCCGATAAACTTGGCACTCAGTTTCCTAGTCCCCGGGAGTCCCCATAAGTTTTTGGTGGAAAGATACACTTGATCGCCCATCACATAAACAACAGGTTGCCATTTGCGGTCTGCAAAACATTTGTAATCTGCCTTAGCTTTAGCTAGCAAGTTCTGTACAATCCGCCAGGTGGCACGCAGCTGCAGGTCAGCTGGTCCATCTGGGATAGCGCCCTCTAGGGGAAATGGGTTATTGTCCTGGCCATACACCACCCGGAAGGGACTCTGCCCGGTACTACCCTGTTTCCCCGAATATAAGACATCCCCTAAAAATAAGACATAGTAGAGGTTTTGCTGAAGTGCGAAATATAAGGCATCACCTGAAAGTAAGACATAGCAAAGTTTTTGTTTGGAAGCATGCCCGACGAACAGAACACAGAAAAATAAGACATCCCCTGAAAATAAGACATAGCACATCTTTGGGAGCAAAAATTAATATAAGACACTGTCTTATATTTGGGGAAACACGGGTAGTATGGACAGTGTTGTTGTATGCGAATTCGGCAAAGGGGAGTAGGTCAGCCCAATTATAGTTGTGTTGGTTAACGTAGCACCGCAGGTATTGTTCCAGAATCCCATTCACCCTCTACGTTTGCCCATCTGTGACCGCATAGTAGGTGGACGTTCAACCCCCAGTAGCTTCATAAACTCCCGCCAGAACCTAGAGACGAATTGGGGGGCCCAATTCGAGATGATTTTCCAGGGCACCCCGTGGAGTCTATACACGTGCATGAGGAAGAGCCGGGCCAATTTCTGAGCAGTGGGGACCCCCCCCCACAGGGGACGAAGTGGGCCTGCTTGGAGAACAAGTCCACTACCACCCAAACTACCGTTTTACCCCTACTTGTGGGCAAGTCCGTAATAAAGTCAATTGAGATGGTCTGCCAAGGGGCCTCGAGGCTAAGTAGAGGTTGTAACAGTCTGGGCTGGCGACCTGGGAAGTGCTTGGCCGAGGCACACACGGGGCAGCCAGCGACATAACTTGCCACATCCTTGTGGAGGGAGAGCCACCAGAACTGCCACCTGACCAAATGTAAAGTCTTGATGAAGCCACAGTGGCTTGCCAACTTGGCATCGTGACAACCCACCAGCATCTTGGTGCGCAGGCTGGATGGAACATAGAGCTTGTCCCCTCTCCACCAGGACCCCCCCACTCTGAGAGGTTGCCCGCTGCCCACTCCCCCTCGGGTATGGAAGATGTGAGGCCGCAAAGTTCCACCTCCAGAAGCAGCAGAGTGGGCGGGGAATCGGAGGCAGCGCCCAGGTGTTGTGCCAGGCTACGAATAACCACCTGGAGGCCGAGGTAGGCAAGGGAGAAGACCATGCTGACGGGTTGCAGCTCGGCCGGTGCGGAGTCCGGGAGCCAGGGTAGGGCATCCGCCAGACAGTTGCTCCTTCCTGGGAAGAAGTTAAGGGTGAAATTAAACCTAGTGAAGAAGTCATCCCACCAGGGTTGTTTGGCGGTGAGCTTGCTGGGCGTTTTGAGGTAGGCCAGGTTCTTATGGTCAGGCCACACCTCGAAGGGGTGCTGGGCCCCCTCCAACCAATGTCTCCAGGTCATCAATGCCCTGCGGATGGCGCAGGTTTCCTTGTCACCCACCGTCCAATTCAGTTCCAGGCCAGAAAACTTATGGAACAAGTATGCACAAACATGTAGCTTCCCGTCCTCCCCTCATTGAACTAAAGCAGCCCCCAAAGCAAAGTCCGAAGAGTCGACATGTAGAATAAACGTCCCTTTAAAAGTATCCAGAAGCTAAAATGACTAAACTGAGGCTGTTGTACTTTGGTCACATGATAAGAAGACAAGAGTTCCCCTATTTGTATGGGTGTGAAAGCTGACAGGATGAAAGTAGACTCCTTTGAAACGGGGTGCCAGAGGAGAGTTTTATGGATACTATAAACAGCCAAAAAGATAAATAAGCGGATTCTGGAGCAAATGAAGTCTGACATGTCCCTGGAAGCTAAAATGACTGAACTGAGGCTCTTGGGTCATATTTTGATCACATCATGAAAAGACAAGAGTCACTGAAAAAGACAATAATGCCAGGAACAGTTGAAGGCCGCAGGAAAAGAGGAATACAACATGATTCTAAAAAGGAAGCCATGGACCTCAGTTTGCAAGACCTAAGCAAGGATGTTAACGATAGGCTTTTTTCGAGGACATTTCATACAGTCACCATGTGTCCAGTGGCGTATTTGCCCTAGGGGACATGGGGTACCCTGGGCACCCCCTAGTGGAGGGTGCAAAAAGTTCAGGTTCGTTTGTGGGTTTTTTTGTATTTTTAGTGTTCTTTCAGTGTTCAGCCAGCAGGGGGTGCAGTTTTTAGGCTAGCAGCACCAAAATTTCAGGGATTTTTCAGGAGACTCTCTTGATGATACTGTCCAGGTGAGGTGAGGTTTGGTTTAAGAGTCCAAAGTTATGGACTCCCAAAATGGGTGCCTCCATCCCGCATTGTTTCCAATGGGAGCTAATAGGAGATGGGGGCTACACCTTTGAGGGTCCATAATTTTCAACCCCTGAATCAAACTTCACCAAACCTGAGTGGTGTCATCAGGAGAGTCTCCTAAAGATACCCTGAAATTTTTGGTGCTTCTAGCTTAACAATTGCACCCCTGATAGCAGGCACACTCCAAATTTCCCCAGCTTCTCCTTTTAAATCCACCCCCTTCAGCATGGACTTAAAGGAAGAATGTGAGGTCCACAGTTTAAACATTGAAAGTGATGCTGTTTCAGGGTGGGGGAGAATCCACCCCAAAACAGCATCACTTTCAATGTTGTTTTAACTGGGGACCCCAGATTCTCCCTTTAAGGTGGATTTGAAAGAAGAATCTGGACTCCCTAGTTTAAACACCATTGAAAGTGATGCTGTTTGGGGGTGGATTTCACTGGAAGTGTTTTGTGATGATGCTGATGCTGACATTTGTTTGGTAAATGTTTTGCTGGGGGTGATTTGTGAGAGATTTACATGCTTAATA
The DNA here is from genome assembly GCF_021028975.2 of Sphaerodactylus townsendi. Lineage (NCBI taxonomy): Eukaryota > Metazoa > Chordata > Lepidosauria > Squamata > Sphaerodactylidae > Sphaerodactylus > Sphaerodactylus townsendi. Next base: position 4,586,253 of record NC_059434.1, read on the forward strand.
CCCACTTGCACTGGCTTGGAACTGTTTCTCGGGCTAACAACCTACCTCATAGGGTTGATGTGAGGACAAAATTAGGAAAGAGAGTTGGTGGGGAGAGAACCATGTATGTTTTGCTGGGGGTGGGAGGTGTTTTGTGAGCTGGTGCAAAAAATAATTGTTTGATCGTGGTGGGGGAGGGTGGCCGCCCACGGGGGGGGGTGGTGCCAAACTCAGGTTTTCTCCCCGGGCTCTAGTTTGCCCAGGTACGCCACTGGTGAGGCTTAAAAGCAAAAGCCTTGGGGAAGTATAATAGTCCAGCTTCCAAAGCAGCCATTTTCTCCAGGAGAACTGATCCCTGTCACCTGTAGATCAGTTGTGATCTCAGGAGATCTCCAGTCACCACCTGGAAGTTGGCAACCCCCTGATTGGCATGTTCTGGAGCGGACTGGGGGCAGCGAGGAGAGGCGTGTGCCAGGATTCCTTCCCTCTGCTTTGGGCCTTTCTGCTCTAGTTGCAGCCACAGGAGCAAGAAGGCAGATTGTGTCAAACTGGCGTCAGCCGGGCTTACATCAAATTGAAAGCAAGGAAGTCAAGAACAAATCCAGCCCTAGTCGGTTCAGAAGAGACCTACTATAATTTGTACAGTCACTGGAGAGGAGGGGAGGAATCAGTTTAAAAACTGCTTGTGAAGTGTAAGACAATCAATACTTAACTAAGTACTATTAGCGCTATGCAATTCATAAGGTGTACATTTTCCAAAGAGATTGGGGCTTTGTGCTGCACGGTAGGAATCATTTGGTACCATGTTTTGTTTTGTTTGAAGTCCCCAGCCATAAACACCCAATCTTTTTTTCACAAAAAAAGTACATTTTGGTTGTAATCGTCAAACCACATACTCTGAATTCCGCTGGTTTCGGCCAGACTACTCCACCGAAACTGGTTTGAGGATCTCAGCCATATTACAGCAGATATTGTCTTTTCTAATGGAAATGCTGACAGAAGCTTAATTACAGAGTCCCTAGCCAAGCACTTTTATATCTTGGCTAAAAATACAATGCCTTTATTATTCTTAGCACATTGAAAATTTAATGCTAATTTTTAAAGTATAGGTTTTTCTTGGCCAGATGGTTAATCTTGAAGAAACTGAAAAGTTGGGCTTTGGAGGTTATTCCTCTGTCAGAAAATAAGGCCTGTGAGCCTCCAAATAGAGTCAGATTTGTGTGTCAAAGAGGAACTCTAAGAAACCAATGCAAACCATATGAGTCTCCAAGAGACTGGAACGCAGAACACAGCAGATGACTGGCCTGGCCAGAATCGCTAAGACTCTTCATTCAGTTGAAAATATTTTCACGCAAAGCAACTCACAGAGAATCATTCTATGCTTTATGTATGCATATTTTATTGTACTGGTTGCATATCTCAATGGGAGGAAAGCCACCATCGTATAGCCTGATTCTGTCACATCTGAGAAGCTAAGCAGGGTCAGTACTTAAAGGGGAGACCACCAAGGAAGACTCTGAAGACAAAGGAAGGGACTGGCAAACCACCTCGGCTTGTCACTTGCCTTGAAAATCCCTTGCTTGGGCTGCTAGAAGTCGGCTGCAACTTGGCTGAACTTTGCACAAACACTTGTGTATTTTAACTTGGTTTGAATTGGGAAATGATGCGATGTGTTTTGTTTCTGTTTTAATAGTTTTAAATATTTTTATGGTATATTTTTAAAAAATCTGTTTGCTGCTCTGAGAAGGAAAGACAGACATTTTGTAAAGAAAATAAATAAGAAACATTTAATACTATAGCTTGAAAAATGACTTCTGTGACCATGGAAGAAGGTGGAATTCCCACGGTCAATATAACACGTGATACTCATGTGAAATATCCAGGTTTTAGGAAGAACTCCCCACTGCCTGATCGCCAAACTGGGGTTTCAACCCACTTCTGGTGCTCCCTCTCCCCCTGATCGCATGTTTTTCCAGAACCTGCATGTATGTGCAGCTTTCAAAAAAACATGCCATGAAGCCAGATTGGTGGGGAGGTTCAGGGTTCGAAACTGTATTTGTTTTTCTTGCTGTAGGGAGTGATGCAGAGCCTTCCACCCAATCACAGCACACCCTTTTTCTGTTTTGCGTTTGTAGAGGCTACGTGGAGACGTGGCACCGAGGAGCAGAGCAGCGACCGAGCAAACATGCGAGGCAGAGGCTGGTTTTTCTTTCACTCCATTGAAACGTGGCTACGAGAGAAACCGCAAACATGCAAACTTCCAAAGCACTGGTTGCTTTTTCAGTGGCTGGAATAAATGCAGTGGTGGGATTCAAATAATTTAACAACCGGTTCTGGTGGTGGGATTCAGGTAATTTAACAACTGGTTGGTTCTGGTGGGTTTTCCAAGCTGTGTGGCTGTGGTCTGGTGGATCTTGTTCCTAATGTTTTGCCTGCATCTGTGGCTGGCATCTTCAGAGGTGTATCACAGAGGGAAGTCTGTTACACACTGTATTTCATTCAAAAATGAAAGTAGATACAATTTTCAAACTGGCGGATCCACGTCTCTATGAGCATGCCTACGCGGGAACAAGGAAACGGGCAATTAAAACAAAGACAGTTTCCATGCTGCTTTATCCCCTCATATCCACGTGGATGCGATGGCTAGCGTTTCATTGTATTGCCTTTTACTCCGTGAAACATTCCAAACCGGCCCCACATTGCCTCGTATCCACGTTGATCTTGGGCACGGGAAATGAAAAAGGGATGTGCGAGCATGTGTAACCCCCATGCCCAGAATGGGTTGGCCCAGTAAGGGGGTGGAGACTCAGAGCAGCAGAAAGGCTGCAAGAGCTCTTTGCAGAAGACAAGGCTACCAGACTCGGACCTTGATTTCTATAAGCCCTTAACACCTTGTTAAGGTAATTGCAATATTGTTGGGAACTACTGGGAAGGTAGTTGTTGTTTTTGCTATGTTGTAAATGTTGGAGTTTATTGTTTCAGGGTTTTCTTTTGTGGTTGTAATGGGTGAGAGTTCTCCTGGAGACCTTCATCATGTTGCAACCTGTTCATCAAGCCCTTGGAGTCTTCAGGAGCCAGCCAACTTGCAAAGAAGAATTTGGACTTGGCAATATCAGTAGACTGTAAATAGAAGGACTTGAAATGCAACCTGAACAGGACCTTGAATTGTAATGTTAAATGTTGATGTTTTAAAAGTGTTAATTGTAAAGAAAAGTAAACCATTTTGTTGTTTAAAAATTGTTGTTGCAACTCATTCCAAGTACTGCCCCACAGAACCCACAGTTAGAGGTTACACATGCGCAGAGCAACTCTACGGGGAAACGGGCGATTAAGGGCAAGCCCCCTTTCCATGCTGCTTTGTCCCCTCACATACACATGGATATGACATTTAGCGCTACTTTGTATGGCCTTTTACTCAATGAAGCATTCAAACTGCCCCCACATTGTTTCATATAGACGGGGATCTTAGCTCCGCAAAAAATTTTTTTAAGGGCTGCGCCCTCTTTGCACACAGCCCACTGCGTCCTGATTGGATGGGAGGCTCCATGTCACTCGCAAAGGTGGGTAGTTCAAATCTGGATTCACCCCCCCCCCCCCAACTTCCCCACTGCTCCATATTGACGGTGCTTTTTTTTTAAAAGGTCTACTTTCTTCCAGGTTCTGAAATAACACGTGCTGAGTGGGGGGCGTGGGGGGGGGGCGTGGCAGAAACGGGATGAATGCACATTCGGCGCTGGTGCAGTGGGGAGTTCTGCTGGAAACCTGGATATTTGGAGTGACGAGCACACATCTAATGGTGAGTGGGGAATCGGCCTCTGTCTCTTTTGAAACCTGGTTGTATCTGTATTTAATTTTCAATGGGGATTCGCCTGAAGGGGGTATGTATATCGTGAGGCCCTCTTGAGAGTAGGGTTGCCAGGTTCAGGTTGGGAAATTCCTGGAGATTTTGTGAGTCGAGTCTGGAGAGGGCAGAATCTGGGGAGGGGAGGAAGCACAATGATCCCTCCCCTCTGCAAACCCTGCTCTCTCCAGACTCCACCCACAAAATCCCCAGCAATTTCCCAACCTGAAGTTGGCAACCCTACTCTCAAGAGGGTCTAACGATATACGTATAACACAGCCATGTCCTCCAAGGGAACCAAGGCAAACAAATCCCCTCTCTTTCACCATATGTGGTTTCTCCTTCTTGATAAAAAAAAAGATGGCAGAGATATATTTTTTTAAAATCTGTACGCTTATACTTTGTGCCGCAGTTGGCTCCCATTCCCCAAAATGCAGAAGGAGTGTGAGGAGTTAAAGGCACAGCTGTTCCAGCTGAATTCTCAACCTCAGCATATGTTAAACTGTTCACAACTTTGGGAGGCACCTGTATATTTGCAAGGAGAGCCCAAATAGGGCCCACTCCTTTGTTGAAAAAAACAGAGGAGGAACCGGGTTTGATTCCCCGCTCTGCCACTTGAGTTGTGGAGGCTTATCCGGGGAATTCATATTAGCCTGTTAACTCCCACACACGCCAGCTGGGTGACCTTGGGCTAGTCACAGTTCTTCTGAGCTCTCTCAGCCCCACCCATCTTCATCTTCATCTTCTTCATCTTCTTCATCTTCTTCATCTTCATCTTCTTCTTCATCATCATCATCATCATCTTCTTCATCATCATCTTCTTCTTCATCATCATCTTCTTCTTCTTCATCTTCTTCATCTTCTTCATCATCTTCATCATCTTCATCATCTTCATCTTCTTCATCATCTTCATCTTCTTCATCTTCTTCTTCTTCATCATCATCTTCATCACCTTCATCATCATCATCATCTTCTTCTTCTTCTTCTTCTTCTTCTTCTTCTTCTTCTTCTTCTTCTTCTTCTTCTTCTTCTTCTTCTTCTTCTTCTTCTTCTCAGTCTACAACTCCCCCCGCCCCCAATCCATTTTGATTGTATCAGAGAGCGTCAGAAGAATTGTCCAGATTATCAAGGTATAATTTGTAAACCCCCCCCCTTTTAAAATTCCCTTCGACAAAATACTCTTCCTCCTCAATTTGCATTCCTTCTTGGTTTGTTTGGATAGATTTATCGGAAGCCTCTCCAAGAATGGCTTCAAAGTTCCTAAGGAATTAACAAGAGAGGTGAATTATTGTTTGCTTTCTTCCTCCTCATATTTCTGAGCCTGGTTAAACGCCAATCTGCTGGGCATCTCCTTTGTGTGAGGTCAACACGTGCGTCTGCCAATCAGTGAAGTCGACATCTCCCCTTCCAGGCAACGATCTGGAAAGGACAGGAGATGAAGTAACAGGATGTGCACCTTGTCTTGAGTCATGTTTTCGGGAAGTCCAAAATTTATCTATGCTCCTGTTCGGAAACAAAGCTTCTGAATCGGAAACAAGCTGGGAGTGTCACAGGCCTTGTGGCAGCAGTTCGTGACAGCATTTTTTTCCGCAACAAGTTTGGGGAGTACATAGGGATGGAGCAGCCACAGGGACATGTGGTGTCACGTGTCCCTGGGCACATACCATTTAGTCACGTTTGGGGGGTTGCTGGACACCTGCCAGGTCCTGGCCTCTCCTGTGGGGCGGAGCCCAGCACTTCTCACAGGTGCACTCAACATAAACTACAAAGCCCCTCTTTCTCCCTTCCCTGTGGGCTCTCTGGCCAATCTGGCCTCACCCCTCTCCATAGTGCCTGGGCCCCCCTTGGCTTCCTGGCTACCACCAGTGTGGCCCCACCTCTGGCTTGTCAGGGTCTTGGGAAGGAGGAGGCACCTTTGAGCTTGCCGCTCGCCAATGCAGCCTCCGTGGCAGGTGCCACCACTGTGGGAGGGCCAGCCATTGCTCGTCTCGCCCCTGGAGCTAGCTCCTTCCTGGCTGGGTCCCCCCTGCAGCATGCCAGGGCCACACTCACCGAAGAGGAGGAGGAGGAGGAGGAGGAGGAGGAGGAGGAGGAGGAGGAGAAGGAGTAGGAGAAGGAGAAGGAGAAGAAGAAGGAGAAGGAGAAGGAGAAGAAGAAGAAGGAAGAAGAAGAAGAAGAAGAAGAAGAAGAAGAAGAAGAAGAAGAAGAAGAAGAAGAAGAAGAAGAAGAAGAAGAAGAAGAAGAAGAAGAAGAAGAAGAAGAAGAAGAAGAAGAAGAAGAAGAAGAAGAAGAAGAAGAAGAAGAAGAAGAAGAAGAAGAGGAGGAGGAGGAGTTTGGATTTATTTCCCCCCTTTCTCTCCTGCAAGAGACTCAAAGGAGCTGACAATCTCCTTGCCCTTGGGTTCTTGGTTTATTAAGTAAAAGAAACTCCAAGAAGGACCTGAAATGTGTGTTTTAGTGAGAAGAAGACACCAGTCTGCTCCACAGTTCTATGCACTTAGACTCTTTAAAATGTTATTCTGAGTGCCAGCATCACAGGTGAATTCTGAATTTTTCCAAATCCAAATTTCTCATATCTGGTGGAAAGTGCTGTAAAGTCACAGCTGACATATTAACAATGTGAGGTGTTTAATGCAAGCAACATTGGGAGGTGGTTTGCCAATGCCTGCCTCTGTGTGGGCTGAGAGAGTTCTGAGAGAACTGTGACTGGTCCAATGTTACCCAGCAGGCTTCATGTGGAGGAGCGGGGAAACCAATCTAGTTCACCAGATGAGAGACTGCCACTCATGTGGAGGAGTGGGGTATCAAATCCTGTTCTCCAGATTAGAGTCTACCACGCTTAACCACTACACCACGCTGTCTTCATCATACCTGCAAGGCAAATTTATATGCTCATAAGACACTGTGATGCTCAGGAGCTTAAATCATTTTTTTAAAAGGTGAGACGACATGTATTCTACTACAAACCCCTCATGAAGAAGCCATCCCCGAATCTGGGGTTGCCAACCTACTGGTGGTAGCTGGAGACCTCCCACTATGACAACTGATCTCTAGGCATCAGAGATCAGAAGCGTACCAGGGGTAAATGGCGCCCGGGGACAAATTGTCTCCAGGATGCCCCCCAGGCCCTGCCCCCCCACCACCCTAGCTCTGCCCCCTGATGCCCCAGGCTCCACCCCCACTGCCCTTGACCCTGCCCATGTCACCATGGACATGAGCAAGGTCTAGGGTGCCCACCTCCCCCACAGACTCCCCCTGCTGGCTGGGTTCCCAGCCCGCAGCCTGCAGTCTCTTCTGACCTTCTTTTATAAGCACTGGGGCCAGGGGGTGGAGCTTGGGGAGCAGGAAGGGGTGGGACTTCCTGCTCCCCAAGCCCCACCCCCAGCCTCAGTGCTTATAAAAGAAGGTCTGCTCAGCCGGGACTGCAGTCTCTTCTGGCCTGCCCGGAGGGCAGGCTGGCGGCTGGGAGTCCAGCCGGCAGGGGGGGAAGGGAGGGGGGAGTCCAGGGTGGGGTTGAGAGCACTTGGAGAGGGCAGGAAGTTTTCGGGTGGGTGGAGGCACGTGAAAACAAAGAGGCAGCAGGACTTCCTGGTCATGTGGGGGGTCGATTTTGCGCCCCCCACGTGACCAGAAGAGTGGTGCCCAGGGACAAGGGTACCCCTTGTCCCTAGGCAGATATGCCACTGTCAGAGATCAGCTCACCTGGAGAAAATGGTCACTTTGGAAGATGGACTCGATGGGATCCTATGCCTTGGAAGCCCCTCCCCCCTCCAAGCCCCACCCTCCTCAGGGTTCACCCTCCAAAATTGCCAAGTATTTCCGAACCTGGAGCCAGCAACCCTACCTGGAACCAAGTCAATCTGACCATGACAGCAGTAGGGTGTAATGGTTAGACTGTCAGACTAGGCTCTTGGGAAGCCCAGGTCTGCACCCATGCCTGAATTTGGACCAGTTGTACACTCTCAGCCAAATCAACCTCACAGGGTGGTTGTGAGAAAACAGAGGGGGACAGAACCATGTCCTAAGTTGCTTTGGATGCCTGTTGGGGAGAAAAGCCGGACATAAATACAGGCGAGTCTCAAATCTATCATTTTTTAGGGAAGCTTCAAGAAGAAGAAGAAGAAGAGTTTGGATTTATATCCCCCCTTTCTCTCCTGCAGGAGACTCAAAGGGGCTTACAATCTCCTTGCCCTTCCCCCCTCACAACAAACACCATGTGAGGTGGGTGGGGCTGAGAGAGCTCCCAGAAGCTGTGACTAGCCCAAGGTCAACCAGCTGGCGTGTGTGGGAGTGTACAGGCTAATCTGAATTCCCCAGATAAGCCTCCACAGCTCAGGCAGCAGAGCTGGGAATCAAACCCGGTTCCTCCAGATTAGATACACGAGCTCTTAACCTCCTACGCCACTGCTGCCAGTATTAGGGGCGTCCCCTGCAGTGGTTCCACTGTTTTGTGTCTGGGTGCACACAAAGAGCCCCCACCTGATTAATCAGCAAAATTTGCATGCAATTTCTCAACACAAATTTATGTAATAATGAAATAGCTCTAGTGATCTGGGGAGAATCCATCCAGGGACATTTGCCAGACCAATTTACAAAACGTGAGGTCAGCTCTCAAGCAGACAGACTAAGAACAGCAATATTTCCGACTGTATTGATATTTCTCCTTGTTTGTGTTCGGAGGAATCAGCCCATGAGAACTGATTTTCCCAATAAGCTGGTGAGCCTTTAGGTTGCTACCAGATTCGCTGCTTACCTCCTGAAAACTGTTTAATACAATCTCTCTCGGAAAAAGAAAAGAACCCAGTCACTCCAGGCAGCCGACCACAACAGCAAAGAATCTCTGCCTACCAATATCTACAGTCCAAATTTTTAAGAGCAATCCTTCAGCTTCCTCCAGGAGTCCCAAATACATTTATTAGGCTTGAAACAGGAGTAATGAGCCTGAAGGATAAGATAATAATAACAACGGCATATAAATGGATAAAGTTACACACTGATTCAAATGGTCTCTGGCCCTTTCTAGCAAAAGATCCTTATTAACCTAGGTGGGCTCAAGAGATGGAGAGATGCCTTAATAAATGTGGCCTACCACATAACATCCATATGATCAAAAATTGGGATCATTTTAAAAGTGAACTTACCCAAAGAATCAAAGATGTATCGCGACAGTCTGATCTGGCAAGATATTCAGATTTTCCTCTATGCCATACACAGAAATATATCACTGCCCCTGCTCCTTATGTAACTTATCTGGATAATAAAGATCTAAGGAGAGCTTTTACTCTTGCAAGAAGTGCACATTTACCTTCTGCTGTCTTAGAAGGGAAATATCAAAAGATACCTTACGCTGCAAGGTTATGTTCTTGCTCTCTGAATTCTGTAGAAACTATAGAGCATATGTTATTAAAGTGTCCCCTTTATGAGGAGGCAAGGAAAAAATGCCTGTCACATCTACTACACAAAATGACATATTGTTCTGATAAAGTTTGTTGTGAAAAACTATTACAAGATAAGAAGGAGAATATTACTAAATGGGTAGCAAAATCCTGTCTATTCATCATGAAAAAGAAAAAAATGATCTGAATATGGTATCCCCCTTAGATATTTTTGTTTTGTTTAGTATTTTTATGCTGTTTGGTGTGTTTACAAAGTAGAATGATATATAGATGGATAGTGCTGGAATACGGGAGAGAGATCTGCGTTCTTGTTTTGTTGTCGATATTTTGGAGATTTGTAATATATCTGGTCATTGACTGTAAATAAAGTCTTCTTCTTCTTCTACCAATATTTATGCTCTCAAAGTTCAGAACAAGACGGCATTTTGCCAGTTATCAAAAATCATGTCACATAAGCAGTCCTTAGCTGAGGAAAACTGGCATCCACTTGTCTGGATTGTACAACTAAGAGAAAGTATAAATAAAGCATAAATGATTAATTTAGCTTCTCCCCTCCCACCCTCGTTGGCCTACCATTAACAGTGGAAGGACCCCACAGCACACTGTTCTCCTGTGATATACCCATGCGGTAGATTCTTCGACTGTGGCTAACCCCTTTCCAAGTACAAACACCTGTGAAAACAAAATTAGTCTTGCCAATATGTCTACTATGAAATGCTTTCCAGTAGGTTATAGATATAATATTCAACCCATTCATGGGAATCCAAACAAAACATGAAAAGTCTTATTGGGGCAAGAGGATATTAAGAATAATAGACAGATTATATACAAGAGTTTATTGAAGGGAAAGGAAGAGACATTAGTCATAGTTTAGCTATAAAATGAGGCTTAATCAAAGGGGAGAGGGTTAGAGGTCAGATGTTGTATTTGTACGAGTATTATTTTTAAATCATTGAGGCTTCTATGAGTGGCAAAAGAAATGATCCCTAACGGGGGAAAACAAAGGAGATCTCACAGGAACACTTCAAGATGAACCGAGAGAATCTGCCGCACGAGCCCCGGTTGCTGGAGCACAATCTGCTTTCTAAGCCTTGTTTTGAGCAATAAATCTTTGTAACGCCATGCTTACTTTCCAGATCTTTTCACAAGGCACTAACAACTAGCAGTTTGTACATAGGATTTTTTTTTTTTTTAAAAAGCAATACTGTCCAAATCTAGTTTCTATTTTTCTCAAACTCTGCTTGGCAACTCAGATCTAAATGAAATCCCCAGCGGCAGTGTTTGTGATTTCTTCTGCTTTGACTTTCTACAATAATATTAAACTCAGAATGTTAGTCTGGGCCTAAGGAGCCTTCAAGTACTACAGGTGCCGTGTAATACAGGAGCCGGTTTTGTGCGTGTGTTCCCAAAAGTCTCTGCTGGGGTTCAACATTTCTAATCTTCCGGAGAGAAAATGTTACTATTTACATAGGTCCTCAGGCATGTTTTTAAATCATGAAAGTTTCAGTGCTTTATTCTTAAAAAGTCAACTATTGGATAGAGTGTTCTCTACCCTAATCACCGCAGCCAAGAAAACATGCTCCCCCCTGTATTTTCGCTCCCATTTGAACGGGGCCACTTCGCACACTACCTGTATTGCTTAATAAACCCTGCTCAAAGGAGAGCCATAATGCTCGCCAGGTTTAATGTTATGCCTTCTGCCTTGTTACATGGCAGATTTAATAAGCAAGAAAAGGCTGAAAGATTGTGCCCATGTAACGATGGCTCAGTTGAATCTCTGGCCCACCAATTACTACACTGTCTCAGATTCAAGGAAATCAGATCCAAGTATGTGAATCTTACTCCTTTACATTTACCCGATCTCCCCGATTTAATTAGATTACGCTACTTGTTGGACAACCCTGATCCTTCTCTCTGTACGATAGTGGCAGACTTTCTCCTGGAAATTACTAAATGGCAGTAGATTTCCTTCGACCTGTATTGTATATGCTTTTTAATCTGTTTTTTATTATTGTTGTACTGTTGTCTATGCCAATAAGGGCTTGCTTCTCCCAGTGCTTTATTCAAACAACATTGAGCACATTTCAATGACAAAAAGTAGGTTCCACACAACAGAAATATAATGTCCTGCGCACTGTTTAAAGGTATCAAAAGATCAGTTTTGACTTTTTTTTGTTCTTTTGGGAGAACACAAGCGGTGCCAGCCGAAACACACCTTTTTTTCCCCGCCTGGTGCACGGAGCTCTTGTCACTTTCACAGCGACACACGCCATTTTGTGTGCTGCTGCAGATTCTCTGTGAAGATTCCTAGTGGAGGTTTCCTCGGCTTGCAGCTCATCTGTTTGCAGACTTCTCTCCCCGTCCCTTGCATAATTGCCGTGAGTTTCACCTGCCAGTGCAACATCTCTGCACCAGCGGTGGGAGAGAAACTCTCCCTCCAGCTGTCCGGGCCCTGCGGGACCTTGGCGATATCCGCAGGGCCTGTAAGACTGAGTTGTTCCACCGGGCCTTTGGAGAAACCAGCCGCTGAGTGTGCCCCCTCCCCAGTTTATGGGTCCCCAATATCATTGGGACCCATTACTGGGACCTATGGGTCCTTAATACCATCAGGACCCACTACCTCTCCCTCCTCCTTCTAGGAGGATTAGCCTTAGGTGGGATGCCATCTTAGGACACAACTGCTGTTTTTATTATATTTATGGAAGTCCTGTCATGATTATTTTATATACTGTTTTATGTTGTACACCGCCCAGAGCCCTTCGGGGATGGGGCAATATAATAAATAAATAAATAAATAAATAAATAAATAAATAAATAAATAAATAAATAAATAAATAAATAAATAAAGGGACGGGGGAGAGAAGCCTGCTGGCGTCCCTGCACTGTCTTACTGGTTATGTGGGGGGCATTTTTGCACCCCCCTATGTGACCAGATTAATGGCACCCGGGGACAGAGGGTACCCCTCGTCTCTGGGTAAATACGCCACTGCTTACAATTCAAATCAAGGAAGCTATAAAAACAGACTTCTTTTAAAAAGTGGAAGGTCTGCCCCAATGAACTGAACAGAGGCCGCTTCCGCATGGTTGAAATATCCCACATTGAGCAAGAGAAATATCCCAGTTTGGCTAAGACGTTCACATGGTTCTCAATCCTAAAGCGGGTTTGTTGCGCAATATTTCCCTCATCCCAGTTTTTTTTAAAAAAAAAACCTGAAATGTTGATCTTTTTCCAGAATCCCACCTTGAATCGCTTCTGTGCGAAGGCCACAAGAGCAAAACCGATTTATTTTTTGCACCATGTCACCTGATCTCCCTGCCCTACATCATGCTCACCCTGTTCCCCCTCGCTCTCACCAAGCACCGCTCGCTAGCTGAGCTGCAGCCAGCTCAGTTCTGCATCTCCCGGCTCATGTTCCCAATGGGATCCTGGGAGGGGAGGGGAGGGGTGGGGAAGCGCCTGCCTGTCAAGATGATCGCACCCCAAGACAGCCCCAAAGACCAGTCAAATGTTATTTGGTATATCGGGGTGTGTGGGTGTGAGTGTCTCGTGCTGTGGTTTCTTGCACAATTTTAAATGTGGATGGGACATAGTGCTCTTCCCAGTATTGGTCAAAAGTTTTTACTTTGTATAGCACAATGTGCTTGCCTTGTTGTTCACTGCACCGGCTCCTTTCCAAAGCAAGAGAAAAGGAGTGTGTGTGTCTGCTTGGTTTTCCTGCGGTTGCTGTGGATCTGCCAATCAGAAGCATTGCCTTTGGGAAGGGGGGAGAGCCAATCAGAATGCAGCACACCGGGGATGTTCGAGCATGCATGCTGCATCTACATTGTAAAAAACAAAAAAGCAGGGCTTGTGAAAAAGAAATTGGAGTATTTCCTCCCAGGCTTAACTTCACTCTCTTAACTACACGCTGCTGCTGTGTAGCTTGCCTGCCCCCACTTTCAGGTTGCTCCTGGTTGTCGCAAGATTGCTGACTTAAAAAAAAATCCTTTACATTTTTAATAATAATAATAATAATAATAATAATAATAATAATAATAATAATAATAATAATAATAATAATAATAATAATAATAAGCCTTTATTTGGCATAACAATAATCATAACACAATAAAAAACCTGAGATAAAAAGTATACAAATACAAAGGTTTAAGATAGAATATAAATTATTGATTGTGCATCACCTCCAGTAAAAATCGTGCTACCAATTCACAAGTTTAATTGTCAGAATTGTCCAGAAGGAAAGGAAGTCTACCTGATTCTCCCATTTCACTAGGTATCCTAGAAAGAATATTGGAATATTTTGATCTGATATTAGCAAATTTAGGGCAGCAAAGCAGTTGATGTGCCAATGTTTCAATTTGTTGTTCACCACAAGAGCATACCCTTTTGCTCATTTCCAAGTTGTTAAATCTACCATGCAATAAAGCGGAGGGGAAAACATTGAAGCGAGCAAGTGTGAGGGCTCTTCTCTGCATTGGATTAGTCAAAAAATACAAATAGGGAGCCATCCTGTTTTGATATAGGGGTATTGAAAGATGTAAGGGTGAACAAGTTTTCATAGCAGCCCTAAATAAATTAATCCATTTTTAATATCATTATTTTTCATATTGCTATTGTCAGTCAGTCAGTCAGTGAAGTATTTATTGTTTGAGCCATTGGCTATAACAATACAGAGATACATGCAGTTAAAACAGTAACTTAGTTAAAACAATAATTTAAATTAAAACAATAACTTAGTTTTACTTTAAAATATAAATTATTTGTATTCGCAATCTCTAAATTAAAATGCCCCATCAAATACTTTCCATATTGCTATTGCAATGGCTCACTATTATTAATTGGGGGGGGGGGGTGTTTGAAAAAGTTGGCTGTTGATCCCCCAGAACTGCCTGCAAGGAGGGAGGAGAGCAGGGAAAACTGGAAGGAGCAGAAACCCCAAAGCCAGCAAAAACATAGGGGTTCGCCCGCTCTCAGAAACTGCGCAACTTCTGGGATCTGCAGCACGTCTGGAAACAAAACTCACTGCGGGGCAGAGCACCAGTGAATGATCAGCCCAAATCAACCAAATTCCTCTAACTTCAAGAACCAGATATGACCTTTTTTTTTTTGGACAACACTTGCTCATATATTGCAGGCATTCTAAAGAAAGCTGAACATGTAAACAAATTCTGTGTTCTCAAGCCTCAATGTATTAATCGATGTAACCAGTGAATTTTTGTTACTTAATATTATGGATAAGAGGTTAATAAATACACTGAAACATAAAAAACTTTTGTTATATATGGCTACAGCAGCGAGGATACTGGTAGCCAAGAACTGGAAATCGGAGCAGGTGCCTGCAACTGAGGACTGGTTGAATGCCCTAACGGATTATGCAGCAAACGACAAACTTTCATCCTTATTGAAAAATAAGGAGAATAAGGACTTTATTGAAAATTGGTCTCCATTTATGAAATATATGAATACTAGAAAAGAATGTAAAGATATTATGAGTTGTTGTGCTATTTAAAACATAAGGCAAGGACTAAATACAAAAAGGTTATTTATTTATTTTTTAATACAAATACATGTAAGAACATAAATGTAAATTTAAATTTGTGTTGGATTATGTGCAGAAATATGACTAAGTTAGGAGAGAAGAAAAGTAAAGTATAAATCTTATATTTTAGGAATGGAGCTAGTAGGAAGTCAGAATAAGATACTGCTTAAATAATATAAAACAAAGGATGTAAAAAGAAATTTAGCAGAGTAAGGAAGTAATGTTATAAAAGTTGTATAAGAAGATGTTGTAATGTTAGTTGATGCAAAAAGGAACTAGGAACAAGACGATGAAGTAGATAAGATTTAACTGAAAGGCATTTGTAATATTTTAAAAGTATTTAAATAATGTATGTATGATTTATGTTGAATTATCAATAACATTATTTTTTTTAAAAAAAAAGAAAAGAAAAGCTCTATGGGAGGTGAACCAAGAAATCAGATGTCCTTTAGGTGAATCTGAATGCTTGATAAGAATGAATTACCTTAGCTCCGAGGCTTATACATTCCTATTTACAAGGAGAACTACACGAAGCTGACTTTACTTCTTAAGTACTTCAGTTTCAGTGGCTTGTGGGCACCAGAAAACTATACAGAACTGTGCACTTTCGCAGTTCAGCTATGTACATACATTTGCACTTCTGTTCTTTACATAAATAAGTGCTATGGTATTTTTAAGTATTATTATTGCATGTGTTACTAACCAGAAAACCTAGCATGCCCCAGTGGACGGCGAAGCGTTGACCCTCAAAGACCTGAGGAAAATTCCGTGTTCTCTTTGGGTGGCCCTGAACAACTCAGATGTCCATCTGACCATTGTATGTTGTTCTGTGATTTTTAAAAAAAGACATTTCTTTTAATTACTAAATCAGGCACTGTCTGGGATTATGTTCTGAAGGAGAAAAGACAGGCGCAAAGGGGGGGGGACAGAGAGAGAGAGAGAGACAGAGAGAGAGAGAGGAGCATTAACCACTTTCTGTTAAGCCATTTCCTGCTCAAAAGCACTTCTACCAAAATATTTCTATCTTCACTGGAGAGATACAAGTGGGTGTCGATTGTATGTTACCTGACTTTACAGTCGGTGCTTGGAAGGAAATGATGGATGGATGAACACACAGAATCAGCCCATCAAGGTAACCATTGAATACAGATCTATTTGCTATTAGGCAGTACCTGACCATCCTGGTGACAATATAGGGAGGAAAGCACCAAGCAGAAGTCTTCATTCCTTCAGGCTGTCATACACTTTTAGAGAAAGATTAGAGGAGGAGGGCTTTAGAATGAACCACAGGTAAATGGGAGGAAGGAATGGGCAGAGAGATGAGGGGGAGAAAGAGAGACAAGAGCTGTGATCTCCCAAAAATAAACGGTGGAGAAAAACTAGCTTGCAATGAATCCAGATCTTTTACCATTTTGGTCACCCTCCTCTGGACTTATTCCAGCTTTCCTTCTTGAATTGTGGTGCCCAGAACGACACAGTATTCCAGGAGAGTTCTGACTAAAGCAGAATAGAACGGTACTATCACATCCCTCGATCTAGATACTATACTCCTATTGATGCGGCCCAGAATTGCATTGACTTTCTTGGCAGTCACATCACACTACTGACTCATGTTCAATTTGTTGTCTAAGGCCATTTCCCCACTTTTAAAATGACGTCGGTTTCATCGGGTCCCGGACCTTTTTAGCGTGCGGGTCGTGTTCCCTGGGCTTGTCGCCACCCTGTAGTGGGGAGTGCTGCTGGACTCCGCGCTACTCGGCGAGAGTAGCGCGCAGCAAACGGTGAGTGGGGAAAGGGCCTAAGACTGCCTATAACAGGTTTGATGTCTTGTTACTTCAAATTGAATTAGTAATGCCTTTCTGTTATTTTTGCTGGCTTGATTATCATTCTTAAATAGCTAAGACTCCCAGATCCCTTTCTCGTGTGCTGTTATCAAGCCAGTTGCCATCTAGCCTATATCAGTGCATTACATTTTTTTTCCCTGCCTTAATGTAGTATCTTATATTTATCTAGGTTGAAATTCATTTTATTAGTTTTGGCCCAGCTTTCTAATCTGTCCAGGTCCTTTTGAATCCTGACCCTGTCCTTTGGGGTATTAGCTACCCCTCCCAATTTGGTGCAATCTGTATGCCTTCTATTTCATCATCTAAGTCATTGTTAAAAATGTCGAATAGCACATATGGTAATCCATTAGAATGTATCCTGGTATTAGGATTTTTTTCCAACATCTTTTTGCTTAGATACTGTTTAGCCTTATGTATGAGCATCAATGAATCAAAGCATAGTTTAGTGAGCAGGGAGAAATTTTGGGAAACATTTCGCCTGTCAATTGACTTAAAGCTAATTAGAAGAAGAGAAGAGTTTGGATTTATATCCCCCCTTTCTCTCCTGCAGGAGACTCAAAGGGGCTGACAATCTCCTTGCCCTTCCCCCCTCACAACAAACACCCTGTGAGGTGGGTGGGGCTGAGAGAGCTCCGAGAAGCTGTGACTAGCCCAAGGTCACCCAGCTGGTGTGTGTGGGAGTGTACAGGCTAATCTGAATTCCCCAGATAAGCCTCCACAGCTCAGGCGGCAGAGCGGGGAATCAAACCCGGTTCCTCCAGATTAGATACACGAGCTCTTAAGCTCCTACGCCACTGCTGCTCCTTTGTATTCATTGGTTTGTAATTCAGGATTTGAAGCGGGGGATGGGGGGAGAATGTTTTGATTCCCTAAGATTACACTGTGAATTAATATCTAAAGTGAACTTTGAACTGGAGACAGTTTAGTCTCACTTATACAATAAACTCCACCAGTTTTTATTGCCAACTGATTCTATTGATGTCTTTTCATGTCATGAATACATTTGTATGTGTTCACTACATTCACCAAATAGACTGCATTATTTCAAAATTCAGCCTGGGATACCACACACAGTATGTTGTGTTGAAGGAAAAGCAACATGTGCTTTCCTGTGCCGGCAGGAAAAACAAAGATTAAGAATGTTAACGTGAAGAGCCATCTGGCCGGCTGTCCACTTGAGCACAGGTTATACGGGTCATTGAGACCCCTCAGAGAGTTGCTGATATCAAATGCTGTCGAGAAGCTCTTTTCTGGTCCTAGAAATCCCGGAGACGAACGCACTTGGAGGTAGATTGCATCTTCAAAGGCTACTGCTGATGGTAAAACAGATGACCCAGCTATTTCTCAGACTTCATCTCCGTGTCGGCATCATGCTTCTTCTGGACCTGTATAGCCCAAGTTCAAGCAGAAATATGGTTTTTCATCCCCTTGCTGTTTTCATTCCTATTTTCTATAGAATTTCCACACTGAGGTGTAGGCATTTTTTAAAATCTCCTCATAGGAGCTGAACCCATTTACTAATCATTAGCTGAACAGGTAAAAGGGTGTAAACTTTCAAGCAAGGTTAGAGGTTGAAAAGAAAATGTGGAAAAGATAGAAAAGTACTGGCCAATTATCCACTGCAGGCGTTCCCCGTCCGTCCTCGCCTGGCTCTGGTGCGAAAAGTCACATCTGGGGTGCTCTTGCTTTCCCTGGGGAAAGCAAGAAGCATGTGGGAGGGTGGGGGCAGAGGTGGGGTCCAGCAGGTTCTCACAGGTTCCCAAGAGTAGGTTACTAATTATTGGTGTGTGCCGAGAGGGGGTGACTAATTGGTGATTTTGCCACGTGATTTTTGCCTCAGTTACGCCCTTCCTCTCAGCAGTAGCGCGCAGAACTTGAAGCAGTCTAGCAGGAGGTGCACCGGCGTGCGTGGCAGCCTGCGCCCCCGTGCATTCGTTTCCCGCCCAAGGACTGGCGCAGCAGCTGCGTCCTTGCCACCGGCCCGCCCAGCAATGCCCCGCCCCCGGAATACCCAGCCACGCCCCCGTTGTGCCCTGCCCAGCCCCATTGGCACTACGCCACAGTTTGAATCCCACCACCATGGGAACCGGTACTAAAATCTTTGGATCCTACCACAGGGTGGGGGTCAGACGAAGTGTGTCAGGACAAGAAGTCTTGCCCCAGCGTGCCTCTTCTCTTGGCATGCCACAAAACAGAAGCGCACCGGGACAAGGTTTCTTGCCCTGACACCCCCCCTCTCCTGGCATGCGGCAACCAGGAAGTGGGTTGGGACAAGATTTCTTGCCCTGACGTGCTTCTTGCCCACGGCACACCAGAGCACCGGTGAGTAACTGGCCCTTATTTTAAACAGGCACGGGGTCTCTTTCGATTTGCCAGTGCAAACTCAATTCTTACGATGTTCTGTAAGTATAACTCCCTCTGACTCTATTAGCCAAGGAAGAATTACATTCGTCCAAATAGCATGACTGGCCAAGGCTAAATTCCTGATTACTGGAGCGTGTGGTAGGCTTCTTTGGTAACTCTTCTCCCCAGTTACAAGAGTTCTTCATCCTCATAAATATTCTCTTGTTAAATCTTGTCTTCCACGTTTTTGCCCTCATAAATCCATAACTCAGAGTCAACCCCCCAAAAAATATAATTGGAAAAAAGCAATCCAGCAGTAGGTTGAACTTCATTAGGTTAGAAGAAGAAGAAGAGTTTGGATTTATATCCCCCCTTTCTCTCCTGTAGGAGACTCAAAGGGGCTGACAGTCTCCTTGCCCTTCCCCCCTCACAACAAACACCCTGTGAGGTAGGTGGGGCTGAGAGAGCTCCGAGAAGCTGTGACTAGCCCAAGGTCACCCAGCTGGCATGTGTGGGAGTGCCCAGGCTCATCTGAATTCCCCAGATAAGCCTCCACAGCTCAGGTGGCAGAGCTGGGAATCAAACCCGGTTCCTCCAGATTAGATACATGAGCTCTTAACCTCCTACGCCACTGCTGCTTTGATAAACTATCAAAGGGGTTATCAAAGGGGTCACCAACCTTTTTCAGCCTGTGGGCCCCCTTTGGAATTCTGACATAAGGTTGTGTTGCCATCACAAACTGCTTCTTCTGGACCTCAGGTGGCAGAGCCCGCCCCAAAACCCCAATAGGAACTCTTTAACATTTCAAGTGGGAACTCTGTTTAATAGGATGCTTTTAAAATCTGTGCCATCAATCAGATCTCTGTTCGCCAACTAGAAGCCCTCCTGTGCAAAAGCCCCAGCTGACCCTGGCCACGTTCTAAAAACACTTGGTGGGTGCCACGGAAGGTGGATTTGTAACAGGTGGCTTCGCTTCTCTTCCCAACAGTGCATCTTTGCACTGATCTCCTGCCTCGAATCTGTGCGTCGCACCTTACTTGCTTGTGATGTGTACTGGAAATTGATTCACTGTGTACATTGTTGCTGTAACCTATGTTCTTGCAGTACCATATCTCAGGGGGAGTCTTTCACAAGCTTGTTCAGAGAGCCAGCGTGGTGTAGTGGTTAAGATCCTAATCTGGAGAACTGGATTTGAATCCCCACTTCTCCCCATGAACCCTGCTGGGTGACCGTGGGCCAGTCACATTTCTCTCAAACTCTCTCAAC
This sequence comes from Sphaerodactylus townsendi, assembly GCF_021028975.2. Taxonomy (NCBI): domain Eukaryota; kingdom Metazoa; phylum Chordata; class Lepidosauria; order Squamata; family Sphaerodactylidae; genus Sphaerodactylus; species Sphaerodactylus townsendi. Next base: position 4,606,462 of record NC_059434.1, read on the forward strand.
CCCACCTGTCTCACAAGGTGTCTGTTGAGGGGAGAGGAAGAGAAAGGAGTTTGTAGCCCCTTTGAGACTCCTTAAGGTTGAGAAAGGGGGTATAAATCCAAACTCCTCCTCCTCCTTCTGTTCTTCATTGCATATGATTATGCATGGGGTAGAATTATGCATGGGGTAGAATTATGCATGGGGTAGAAAATTATGCATGGGGTAGAAAATGTTGACAGAGAGAAATTTTTCTCTCTTTTTCACAATACTAGAACCAGGGAACATACATTGAAAATGCTGGGGGGAAGAATTAGGACTAATAAAAGGAAACACTTCTTCACACAATGTGTGATTGGTGTTTGGAATATGCTGCCACAGGAGGTGGTGGTGGCCACTAACCTGGATAGCTTTAAAAAGGGCTGGGACAGATTTATGGAGGAGAAGTCGATCTATGGCTCCCAATCTTGATCCTCCTTGATCTGAGATTGCAAATGCCTTAGCAGACCAGGTGCTCGGGAGCAGCAGCAGCAGAAGGCCATTGCTTTCACCTCCTGCACGTGAGCTCCCAAAGGCACCTGGTGGGCCACTGCGAGTAGTAGAGTGCTGGACTAGATGGACTCTGGTCTGATCCTGCAGGCTAGTTCTTATGTTCCTATGATTAAAACTGCAATCTTCTGTTTAATACACTTGATCCTTACTGCCAAATAAATACACATAGGGTGAGCTACATCATAGTCTGGTATACAGCTGGTTGGGACCACCCAAGGCTTATTAGTTCCTGTGCTCAAATTATGGAATCAACAGCCACTGAAATGTTTAAGCAAGGACACGCAGCTTGGGTAATTTTAATTTTATGATTTACATACTGTGACCTTGTTCTCAGTAGCTAGCCAGATCAAGGGCAATCCGGACTGGAGGATGATGTAAAAAAAAGAGGCTTATGTGACAGGACCCATTAAGGACAGTTGCAGGAAAACCCTGAAAATATAGCAAATTCAAAGAAAGGAAGAAACATCTGTGGTTGCCACTGGAAATAAAGGCTATTCAAATGTTTCTAATAAGCAACTTGACAAGTGTGTACATCAACCAGCATGTGGATGATAATTGGCTTTATTGGAGCAGCAGTCACGTAGGAGGTTAAGAGCTCGTGTATCTAATTTGGAGGAACCGGGTTTGATTCCCAGCTCTGCCACCTGAGGTGTGGAGGCTTATCTGGGGAATTCAGATTAGCCTGGGGACTCCCACACAGGCCAGCTGGGTGACCTTGGGCTAGTCACAGCTTCTCAGAGCTCTCTCAGCCCCACCTATCTCCCAGGGTGTTTGTTGTGAGGGGGGAAGGGCAAGGAGATTGTCAGCCCCTTTGAGTCTCCTGCAGGAGAGAAAGAAGGGGATATAAATCCAAACTCCTCCTCCTCCTCCTCCTCCTCCTCCTCCTCTTCTTCTTCTTCTTCTTCTTCTTCTTCTTCTTCTTCTTCTTCTTCTTCTTCTTCTTCTTCTTCTTCTTCTTCTTCTTCTTCTTCTTCTTCTTCTTCTTCTTTATATTGCGCTTTCAGCCGAGGCTGTGGAAACTGTGAATTGGTGACTGGAAGTTGTTTTTGGAATAGGTAAAATCTAACAAGTGGAAACTTAATCCGGACAAAATGAAAATGTTACAGCTGGGTGGAAGGATGGATCCAGGTATCTCCTGTTCTGGAGGGATTTGTGCACCAAGTTAAAGAGCAGACGGCAACATAGTGAGACATGGGAAACAGACTGTGTGATTACTCTCAGGAAAAACATACCCTTTCAGATCGAGGGATTTGTTCACACCTGATTTCCAGTAAAACGGAGGACACAGCATTACATCTTGCTAGGACTTTTCCACTTATAAAAAAGTACTCAGGACCGGGGGGGGGGGGGTGAGTGGCTGTCAAGTCACATGTGGCTTATGATGTCTCTTGTTTTCAAAGCAAGAGACATTCAAAAGTGGTTTGCCGTTGCCTGCCATCTTGTTCCATCATAGCTTACAAAGATAAAAACACAAGAATGAGGTAAAATAAATAAAAATAAGCCAACAGTGTAAAAACAAAATAACAAAACAACCATAATAAATAGCAGTAGTTAAAATCTATTCCATGACCCGTCTGAATGTTGACCCCTTCTTCACATGTAGAATAATGCTCTTTCCATTCCCTTTTGTGATTCTTTGAAAGTGGGTTTTGCTCTTCCGCTCAGTAAAATCCAGCTGCAAAGTGCATTGAAAGTGGATGGAAAGTGCATTAGTCTCATGTGCAGAAGGGGCCTTTGTGTGAAACCCTTGAACTTTAAAAGCAATCATAACACAAACATTAAATCAACAGCATTCAATAAAAATCCAAAAACAGTGTAATATCAAAAAAATTGTTTCTTCACACTACCACATTTATTTGTCATGAGGATATTTACTATCCTTAGGTAAAAGTTCACTGAGTTCGCAATATTTAGCAATGCACCAGCTGACTTCAGTGCAAAAATTATGGGGTTTTTAAAAAAATAAGAGGCAGTTAAGGGACCAATCTTAAGCATGTCTGCTCTGAAATAAGTACCATAGTATTCAGCAGGGCTTATCCTCAGGAATTCCAGTCTAGGAATTAGGATTCCAGTCTAAATTGGTGGAAGTTACGTCTGTCACACATTCATTAAAACCTTTCCCTCCTTCACAACTTCCTTCCCATCCTCTCTATTCAGGACTTTGCCATAAAAGTTGTTCATCTGCCCCATTGTTCAGACTATGTGATACATTTCTACAAACACTTGTTGCTGTCCCCTTTCGCGTTTGGCTCCTGGGCATGTCCCAAGCCATCCTTTTCTTATCCCATTCTTCGTGTTGTGACTTCCACTCTTCCGCCTTGGAGAACTTTGATTGCCTGGATGCCTACTACTCTCTCAAAGGATTGCTGGTTTTATGCCTCTCAGATGACGTGTCTTCACATCCCTTCAAATCCCTTCTCAAAGCCCACCTTTTCATTTAATTTTCATCCTTCATCATTTGTCCGCAATTGCAATGCAGTATATCACTAGCACTGCAAGTCCCAAAGGTGAAACTGTGGGAGGAATGGAAGGAAGCAAAAAGGAAGAGAGATAAAGAATGGAAGGAAGGAAGGAAGGAAGGAAGGAAGGAAGGAAGGAAGGAAGGAAGGAAGGAAGGAAGGAAGGAAGGAAGGAAGGAAGGAAGGAAGGAAGGAAGGAAGGAAGGAAGGAAGGAAGGAAGGAAGGAAGGAAGGAAGGAAGGAAGGAAGGAAGGAAGGAAGGAAGGAAGGAAGGAAGGAAGGAAGGACTCTATGGTATTATACCCGGTTGAGATCCATTCTCTCAAACCCGCCCCAGGATTTCCAAGTCTCCAGAAATTTCCCAAGCAACTCCATGTATAAGAGTCCCATGAAAGGTGATAATGGAACGTACAAATGAAGGTGTGGAGCCTGAGGAATGCAGGAGAGGGGAGGGACTTCAATGGAATATAATACCAAGCAAGTGAGACAGAGCATCAACCAAACAATTGGACTTCCCCAAGAAGAAATGCAGCGAGAAGTTGAAACGGTAGAAAAATGGAGCTGCTTGGTGGAGAGCTGCCCAGGCGCTCGGAGCACTGCTAGATTCTCATAGTCCGTCCACACCTCAAAGGGGAGGGCAGTGCCCTCCAACCAATGGCGCCAGTCCATCAAGGTGTGCTTAGTTGCCCCTGTCTCCTTGTCCCCTACAGTCCAATGCAGCTCTGCGTCCAAGAATTTACAGGAGAGGTAGGCTCAGGGGTGTAACTTCCCATCCTCCCCCTGCTGCAGCAGGGCCGCGCCCATAGCTTTGTCCGAGGCATTGACATGCACAACAAAGGGTTTGGAGGGGTCGCCGTGGTGCAAGATGGGCTCGGACGTGAAGTCATGTTTAAGCGCCTGAAAGGCCCCTTGACACTTGGGGGACCTTGGGACCAGGGTTGCCGGCTTCGCCGCCCCCCTTATCTTTGGTGTGTAACAGGTAGGTGAGGGCCAGCTGAGCAAAATCAGGGATAAAGTCACAATAAAAGTTGGCAAAGCCAAGGAACGATTGCAATTGCCTCAGCGTGTGGGGTTCCTGCCACTGAAGCTCGTCCCACACCTTTCCCGGATCAATTTTTAACCCCTGGCTGAAAATGCGGTACCCTAAAAAGTCAAGTTTTTCCTTGTGAAACTCACACTTGGATAGCTTCACAAACAAGTCATTGCCAGCAGCCGATGTAGGACAGCCCGAACGGTGGCCACATGCTCCAATTTTGTTTCGGAGTAAATCAGTACATCATCCAAGTACACCGCCACCTCTTTGAACAAAAACTCCTGAAGCACTTCATTAATTAAGCTCATGAACACCCCAGGAGCTCTGAATAAACCCAACGGGAGCGAACTGTCCCATCCCACTACCCACTTACCTCTTTTGTGTGCAACCCTGCAGCGACCCCGCGTAGAGAAGCCTCCGTGGCTTTTGACCATGGAGACATTTGTTCCCCACTCATCAGCCTTTCAGGAAATAGCGCGGGGTTCTACAGCAAGACTCCCGTTGCAATTGAGCGTTCTGGTTGGCTGGCACGCGTGTGTTCATGTGGAAGTTGCGGCCGGCCGAAGGCGGGCCTCCATTTTTATTGGCTGAGACGAGAAGTTGGTTTCGGTAGGCTGGAGGCATTGTTTTGAGATGTCGGCACATGCTGACGTCAGTATTAAATCGCCGGTCGCACTTGCTTCGCGCTTGCTTCAGTCGGAGCTCAAGTAAAAAAAGAGCACACGTCACAATTTCCCCGAACGTGCCATGAAACAAGGATGTCGACTCGTGTCTACGTCATCACTTCGTGCACTTTCTGCCGGGGACACCCTCCCTTAACAAAATGGCGGTTCCTGTTTCCTGATTGGCCGGAAAGCTGTGCGTCACAGCAAATCAGCCACGCAAATCAGCCGAGGTTCCCCACCACCCCGCGGCACCCGCGGGGTTTTTGAAAATGTTGCTGTTTTTAGAGGACCTAATTTGACGCGCGCCAAGGAGGTGGGAGAGCGGCAAATTCTTGGCAGCTGCGCAGTGGCCGCTGGCAATGTGGGGAGCGTCCAGGATCCCCGTGTCTTATAAAGAGGTGATCCCGCGGCTTATAGTGAGTGGAGAGCTGCCCCTTGTGTTAAAAGCCACCATGTGCTCCATGCCCTTGGCGATCCGCACCCGGTAGTAAGCCTCCCTCTTCACCCTCGGAAGCTTGGTGAAGATTTTGGTGAAGATTTTGCCCTGCCCCAAGCACCTCAACAGGTCCTTGATCAGCGGTAGCAGGTATTTATTACACGCGGAGACTGCATTCAGCCCTCAGTAGTCAGTGCACAACTGTAGGGTGCCATCCTTTTTATTCACAAAGAGCACCGAAGCCGCAAAGTCACTGGTAACCCATTTAATAAAGCCCCACTTCAAATTCTTATCTAAGAACTCCTGCAGCTCCTGGGCTTCAGAGGGGCTCATGGGGTAGAGCCAGCTTTTGGGGAGTTCTTTGGGGCACCTGGCAAAAGCTCAATCGCACAGTCCGTTTTGCGATGGGGCGGTAACTTGTTGCACTCCCCTTCCTCGAACACTCGCCGGAGATCCTGATACAGGAGGAGGATTGCCGGGGCATCCAGCGAACCACCAGCCAAAACAGACAGCCCCTCTTCTCCTGCCAGAGGGTCGCCAAGACCAGCTGCTAGGTGATCCCCGCACGGGGTGTCAACGAATTACAGAATGCTGGTAGACTAGATGATATGAGAGTCGTGCTCACGGAGCCAGAGCACACCTAGGACCAAGGTGTACTTGGCCCCCACAGCAATAATGAAGCCCCGCTGCTCCCAATGCTCCCTGCAGTACAGCCACTGTTTGGCTCATGGGGCGACCAGCCAATCCACCCCATCTCCGTCCTGGTCTCCCATGTCACCCAAGTTGGGCTTGCCGGTGTCAGACTCTCAAACGTGGAAATAACAGAGACCATAGGAAAGTCCAAAAGCAGTTTATTCCAGGTGATATGTAGAGTAACAATGTAAAGCAGGATCTGAGCTATAGAGCTCAAATCCAGGACTTATATCTTTTAATCTCCCCCGTTCGGTTGGGGACGGGAGCATCCTTCTCCTCATCTCCTGAGTCCGGGTCGTCCTTGTCTGGAACATCTCGTCCTTGTCTGGAACTTGCCTCGTTCCCTCATCAGGTTCGCCAGCTGGGGACCCGCCTGTAGCTCCATCCTTGCCGGCCATGGATCCAAGTGCGGGTCAAACTGGGAGATCCTGCTTAATGTCAGACTCTCAAACGTGGAAATAACAGAGACCGTAGGAAAGTCCTAAAGCAGTTTATTCCAGGTGATGCAAAGAGTAACAATGTATAGCAGGATCTGAGCTAGAGAGCTCAGATCCAGGACGTATATCTTTTAATCCCCCCGTTTCACCCCACACCAAATGTCCATCACATTTTCTACTACAAAGCTACAAAGGACCTAGGAACCTTTCACACCTCTTTGAAGATGGGCTGGCGCCAGGAGATTTGCTAACAGGAGACTGCTGGGAAGGGAAGAGGGAAACAGGAAAACAATTGCAAATCACAAGCAGCAAGACATCAAGATACATGGTCCTGACAGCCGGCAGGGGGTCGACTTTGAGGGGCTAGCCTATAGCTCCATCCATGTTGGACATGGGACCGAGTGGGAGCTTGGTTGTGAGATTCCTCTTAATTTGAGACCTCGGATCTGGAAATCACGGAAACTGTAGATTTGTTCTAAAGCCTTTATTTCAGAGCATAGGGTAATATTGTCAAAGAGGACTCTGACGATTCCCGCGCAAACCCATCACCTATATCCTATTGCCCCCTCCTACCAAGCCAAACGGCTCCTACTATCCCTCTACAAACTACAAAGCATTTACTATAAAGCATTGTGAGCCTGGGAACAGTTCACACCTTCCTTTGATAAGATCTGTGTCCGGGATGTCCTGGGGCGCTGCGGGGAAGACACTGGACTTCCGCCCCATGTCAGAGAATGGTAAACCACCTCCCCCTGCTCTGCCTGCCATCTGGCACTGACAGGCTCAGTCCTGACAGTCTTTCGCTGCAGAACTGTCCTGTCCAAGAAGGAAAACCCTACCAGGCCCCATTGTCAGTGCAAGATTTGAGGATATGAGAATACAGCCTGCAAAAGGTTCCATGGGTTCAGCATTTGGATATTCTGCCCAGATTGAGATCCAGTGTGGTGTAGTAGTTAAGAGCAGTGTAATCTGGAAAGCCAAGTTTGATTTCCCATTCCTTCACAAGAGTGACAGGCTATTATCTGATAAAACAGATTTGTTTCTCCATTCTTCCACATGGTGCCTGCTGGAGCGTCTTCAGAACTCTCTCAGCCTCACCCTCCTCACATGGTGTCTGTTGTGGGGAGAGGAAGAGAAGGGATTTGTAAGCCACTTTAAGGGCGATTCCGCACTTGCGTTATCGACCTAAGTTCGAGCTGCGTTCGACCTAAGTGCTCCACACAGCCACTGGGATCGATGTGGTTTTGTGCCAGCTTTGCCCCGTGCAACGGTCAAATTTCCGACTCCAGTTGGGAACTACTACTTTTTCAGGGAACCACGCTTAAACTCAGCTCGATTCCAGTAAAGTGCGGAAGCTCTGGTGCCAGGAGTCCCCCATTCAGCCAATCACAGCTGAGTGTTTCGGGCATGAGTACAGCTGGCCAATCAAAAAACGCCACCTTCGTCCCTCCATTCCTGTGGCAGTTTTTTTTATAAGGTGTGTGGGGATAGACGAAACATGGCCGTAGAACAGCAGCCAATCGGAACGGAGCGGCGAAGAGGCACAGGATGATTCCGCCCTCCGAGCTGGGATCAAGCTGGTTGCAGTGGGGAACAACAATGACTTCGACCTAGGTCAGTACCCATCTCAGGGAACTGGGTCGTACCTATTTTACTCATGTGCGGAATCGCCCTAAGACTCCGTACAGGGAAGAAAGGCAGAGTATCAATCCAGATTCCTCTTCTTCAAAAAGGGACAGACTAGGTCCTCTTTGCAAATTCACAGAGGATTTCAAGTGATGGGAAGGCTGTGGCTGTTACATTCCCAGGACCACTAGAGGGAAATGTTGATCTGTTAAGAATGTGTTTTCTCCCAAGTTTTTATACTGCAATATCACATACAAATGGGAGATAAAAGTACCAATTCCACACTGTGCCACTCATTGGCTGTTTTGTACAAAAATGTTAATTTAATGCTCTCTCGAAAATAAATCATTTTAAATTGCTCTTGATTAGAACAAAACTCAGAGAAACACTTTTTAGTATCTGATTTCATTCCCTCCTTTTAAACATTGCAACATTGCCATGTTGAGGGCGGTGTGTGTGTGTGTCTAGAAGTACGCAGTAAACATCATAGAACGTCTGCCTCACGAAGCCTGGAGCTGATGATACTTTATGACAATGCAAGCTCCCAAAGGCACCTGGTGGGCCACTGCAAGTAGCAGAGAGCTGGACTAGATGGACTCTGGTCTGATCCAGCAGGCTTGTTCTTATGTTCTTATGTTCTTATTAAGATTTTAACAAGTTTAATCCTATTAACATAGCTGAGCAGATATTGATTCAATAAAATTAATTCATGACTGTAGGATTTCATCCTAAATTATCAGTATTGAATTGAGCTGATTCAGATGCTTAATCAAAACCTACCCTCTTGTAACTTTAGCCAATTAAATCAAGTTTTACCACAGATGAAGCTACCAGGAGGCTGGGGGAGGGGCGTGTGTGTTGCACTAGGCGCGCGCCTGGGTGGATGGGTGCAAAAAACTCAGGTTGGTTTGTGGGGGTTTTTTGTATGTTTAGTGTTTTCCAGTTTTTGGCCTGCAAGGGGCACAGTTTTGAGGCTAGCAGCACCAAAAATTCAGGGATGTTTTGGGAGTCTCTCCTGATGATACCACCCATGTTAGGTGAGGTTTGGTTTAGGGGGTCCAAAGTTATGGACTCCCAAAGGGGGTGCCCCATACCCCATTGTTTCAAATGGGAGCTAATAAGAGATGGGGGCTACACCTGTGAGGGTCCATAACTTTGGACCCCTGAACCAAACTTCACCAAACCTGGGTGATATCATCAGGAGAGTCTCCCAAAGATACCCTGACAGTTTGGTGCTGCTAGCTTGACAATTGCACCCCTGACAGCAGGCACCCCCCAAGTTTCCCCAGATTCTTTTAAATCCATCCTCTTTGGCATGGATTTAAAGGGAGAAGCTGCAGCCCCCAGTTTAAACATTGAAAGTGATGCTGTTTCAGGGTGGGGGAGAATTCACCCCCAAACAGCATCACTTTCAATGTTGTTTTAACTGGGGACCCCAGATTCTCCCTTAAAAGTGATGCTGTTTGGGGGTGGATTCCAGCATCACAGCAGCTGCCCATGGGGAGGAGGGGCACAAAACTCAGATTATGCACCAGGCTCCATTTTCCCTAGCTACGCCTCTGAGACTTGCCATTCATAGAGGAAGAGACTAAGTGTGAACAGGTCTCCTTTTGAGCTTTCCATGACTCAGGAATATTTAAGGGTGTCCTCAGCTGTATAAAATAAATGTTTGCCAAACTGCTCAGAAGGTGGGTAAGCCTACCTACCCTTAGTTTGGCCTGTTGTAAAAGAAATTTACATTTTACGTCTTGCAACTTTGCTACCAACAGTAAATATCCTTGCTGTATCCTGAATGGAACAAAAAATGCTTTTCAGATCAAAATGTCCACTGTGGAATGCCCTTCAGAAATAAATAAAACCTCCCAAGTAGTCAGATGGCATTTCTTTAAAGCTAATCATAGATTGCAGGTAAGTTAGGTGCAGCCTGGTTGCTGAATGTGCTCCTTCATTAAAAACTATTTTCCAAATTTTTCCGGCAGCTGAACACAGTGTAGTTTTAAGCAAGAAGGGAGCCAGTAAGCAAAGAGAAAGACACACTTCTCATGCATGAAGTGGAGGACTACCGAGAGTTAAATGCGCATGAAAAGCCAGACACGAGAGTGAAATTTCCATCGCTTTTCGCCCTGAAAATATTACTGGCATTGTTTGCGTGATAAACATTCCATATTCGAGGGCATTAGCCCAACGCCCAGAAGAGATGGAATGAAAAGTTAAATGTTTGCTCTGCTATTCACTCCATCAATCAGACCAGCGCTCTGGATGGCGTTTCCTCTCCAACCCCGGAGGAGAGGCCCAAACGTTTAAGCACCTTTTGCTGTTTCGGCAAGATTGACAGCCCTAGTGGACAGTTAGACCACACTAGTCCATTTAAAGAGATCCCATAAATCTCTTCCGCTACCTGTTTGAAAAGTGTCAGTACCTTGGATTTCAGAAGCTTTATTATTCACCTTCTGGAGAACTTCATGGCAGAAAACGTTAACTGAAATCGGCCTTTCCGTCACAGTGCGTTTTTAGTTCACTCCATACTTGACATTTTGTCAGTCACGGCAAACAAAACAGCAAAGAAGCCTAACCCTCTATCAGGCAGCCACAATTTCACAACCATGGAGTTTTGAGCTGCGTTTGCTCCAAAATTTTTAAAAAACCACACAAAATAAAAAGAACTCCTTTGCATTTAGCACATAACATCTGCACGTAAAAGGCTGCAAGATCAACATACCTGAATATTACATATATTGGGACCAGTTTCCACAATCGTCTCTAAGAGCACTTTCGCACATGCAGAATAATGCACTTTCAATCCACCTTCACAACTGTTTGCAAGTGAATTTTGCTACTGTGTTCCCCCGAAAATAAGACAGTGTCTTATATTAATTTTTGCTCCCCAAGATGCGCTATGTCTTATTTTCAGGGGATGTCTTATTTTTTTGTGTTCTGTTCGTTGGGCATGCTTCCGAACAAAAACTTTGCCACGTCTTTCTTTCGGTACTGGTATGTTGAGTCCGAGAGACAAGTGGGTCTATGCAAAATTTGACACAGGGAGAAATTGTGAAATTACTTTCCTGCTCTCAGCTTAATGCACAAGGATTGTATAATCATACTGTAAGTATGAATTGCTTAGTCTCGGCCACGGCAATCTCTCTAGCCTTCTTTTCATTCTCCAAAGTGGGTAGTTTGGTTATGTGAACTAATCCCAAATCTCGGTCATAAAATTTGCTGAAATTGCTGCCATGAGATTTGAGTACATATCAGCCCCCTTCTCTCTGTTTGGGGACCACCAACCATCTTTGGGAGATTTTAGGTGCAGAGATGGGGTTGCTAGGTCGCAATTGGTGAACTCCAGAAAAAATTGGGGGACAGGGCCTGGCATTATTTGTTAGTGAAAGTAACATCTTCAGACATGCTAGCGTTTACAAATTCTATTGGCCCCTTCCGCACACGCAAAATAATGCGTTTTCAAACCGCTTTCACAACTGTTTGCAAGTGGATTTTGCTATTCCGCACAGCTTCAAAGAGCACTGAAAGCAGTTTGAAAGTGCATTATTCTGCATGTGCGGAATGAGCCTAAGATTTTACCACGGAGGTTTTTTTTTTGTAAATGTTACACCATTCACTGTGTCACTTCTGCTTCTTACAAGGTGACGTCTGCTCGCTGGTGCCGTGCACTTAACCCCAGTGTCCTCCTACCAGTACCTGAGCAGTGGACAAAGAACCCAGATGCTGGAAGGTTTCTCGCCATAGCAGGAGGCCAAGCATCCCTACGCAGATGGGGATTTTTGCAAGGAGGAAAGCAAGATGCTGTGATTACTCAATTCTGGTGGTGGTTGTCAGGCATCTGTAGAGAGCAACCACTAAACTACAAAATACAGCACTCCACTCAGCTTGCATTTCATAAATCACTCGCTCAGTATTGATAGAATCATAAGATCATAGAGGTGGAAGGGGCCAAACTGAATTAATTTAAGATCATATGTGTGACGGTGTATGTATATGGATACACATATATAACTGTGCATGTGTGGCAAAGCTCACAACAAAGCACATCTACCATTTTTCTCCACAAAGAATGGCATGTTTTCCATAGTTTTAAAGATAAAGACCAGAGCTTGAAACCCATCTTTCTGAATCCAGCCATGAGTTTCAAAGCATGGAATGTCTTGCGTGTTATGCACCTGAAGTTCTATAGTAATATATTCATTTGTATGGAGCATTTTCAACCTCCCCTTCTCTGAAACCAGACTCAAGGCAACCTCGAACAATAATAACAGCAGTGTGTGGTTTGAAGCAGCAACAGCTACATGGTTGCTGGTCACCCTTTTCCCATCTACTTCTGTTCCATCATTATTACAGTCTGTTGATATTGATTAGAATTGATCAGATTTGGATTGCTATTTTATTAGGTCTTACCAGTGGTGGGATCCAAAAATTTTAGCAACAGGTTCCCATGATGGTGGGATTCAAACTGTGGCGTAGTGCCAATGGGGCTGGGCGGGGCACAACAGGGGCGTGGCCAGGCATTCTGGGGGCAGGGCATTCCTGGGCGGGGCTGTGGCAAGGACGCAGCCGCTGCGCCGGTCCTTGAGCGGGAAACAAATGCACGCAGGCGCAGGTTGCCACGCACGGCGGTGCACCTCCTGCTAGACTGCTTCAAGTTCTGCGCGCTACTGCTGAGGAGCGGAGGAGGGGCGTAACTAAGGCAAAAATCACGTGGCAAAATCACCAATTAGTAACCCCCTCTCGGCACACACAAATAATGTGCTCCTGTGTGACGTGGTCAATGTGTTCTTTATGTCTGAGGTTGATTCACATCTTGTCAGATCAGGCCTGGGATGGTATAGAGCAGGTGTGGCCAATTGGCCATGCTGACAGGGGCTGATGGGAATTGTAGTCCATGAACATCTGGAGTACCATAGGTTTGCCATCCTTTGGTATAGGACAGCCATTCTCAACCAGGGTTCCCTGGTACCCTGGGGTGCCGTGAGCATGTCCCAGGGGTACCGCGGCAACACTACTGCCCCCCCCTCATTTTTGTGGTGTCTCCCACCGGCGCCAGCAAGGACATGGAGCTGGCCTATGGGGCAGGGCCTGCCGCAAGGTCAGCAGCCACCCCCACCCCCAGTGCTTCCCTTCACCCTGGGAGGGGAAGGTGGGGGGTGTCAAGCAGGGGCAATGGGAGGGGAAGGTGGAGGGTGGCAGCATGGGTACCGTGAGATGTGCAAAAGGTGTGCAAAAGTTCTCTATTTCGAAGAATCTATTTTGGAAGCTAAATCAGTGGTTAGGTTTTGACAGGTAGTTACAGTGGATTGAGGTTTTGCATTCTTTGTCATATTGTTGAGTTTTGATATTGCTTTCATCTGTCTTCGCAGCCTAGCACTTGTTCTGTAAGCTGCCTGAATTCCTTGGGAAAAGGTGGGCTGTAAACATTAAATAATAGAACAGGAGAATTTGGATTTAAACCTAACTTCTCTCTACCGTGAGGAGTCTCAAAGTGGCTTACAGACTCCTTTCCCTTCCTCCCATCACAACAGAAACAACAGGTTGGTGGGACTGAGAAAGTTCTGAGAGAGCTGTGACTAACTCAAGGTCACCCAGCAGGCTTCACGGGCAGGAGTGGAAAAACAAATCCAGTTCACCCGATTGGAATCCATTGTTCCTAACCACTACACCATGCTCATCCTGACCTATATAGCAGTGGAACACTGCAACAACAAACCCTCCACTGATGGGCAAGCAAGACTCACAAAATCCAGCTTGCCCACTGGTGGGCGACATTCCATCCACTCCCCCACCTGCCTTCCCCTCACCCAGGAACAAGCCTGGCTTTGCCAGACCCTCCAATACTCTCCTGGTCCCCCCTCCCAACAGCTCAGCCCAGCTGATGGATCAGTGGTGCCGGGGTGCCGCTCCACCAGCCCACAAACAGCCTCCTTGTCCCCCGTCCCCCCCTCACCCCCCCTCAGCCTGCCATCATCCTTCTGGTTCCCTCTCCCATCCCCAACAGTCCAGCCTCACCAACAGCCCCCCCCAGCTCCACCACACCCTCCTGGTTCCCCCACCTAAGCCTCCCCATTCCACCCTCCCCCACCCTAAGCTTCCCCTTTCAACCTTCCCCCCATGCCAAGCCTCACTTCCAATCCAATCCAATCCAAAAACCTTTATTAGGCATAAAACCAGAAGGACCCTACATTCCAAATACAAAAACAGGATCATTGTTATATATCATGTAGAACATGGATTAAAAATGCTAGCAAACCTGGTTTCCGCTGAAATTTCTTTAGCACTAGGGCTGTTCAATAGCGCTTTAGAAGACATTTTTTAAGCTTGGTTCTGAGGTTTGGAAACATAAATTCTAGAGGTAGTAAAGCTCCCAGATCAGTTCTAATATCATTATACCTCGAACAGTAAAGCAGGATATGAGGGATCGAGTCCATCGCGTTGGGGACAGTACCGACAACAATACTCACTTTGTGGGATGTTAAGGAAACGACCTTGAAGATAGGCAGAGGGGGAATGAGTTGCACCTTTCTCTTGTCATGACCCATCTGCACTTATAATTAACAAGCTGTTCTAAATATACAGCAGGGCTAGATTTCGGGGGTGGGATCCCAAAGTATAGAGGGGAACAGGAGCTTTGTGCAGCACTCAGGAGAGATTGGTATTCCTGGTCGTACAGTCTGATCTTTAGATGATGGTAAACCAAGCCTCACTTTTCAACCCTATCCCCAGTCCAGACTCAAGATAAGGTAGGTGGGAAGCGTGGCCCCGAGAGGAGCAGGGCTCTATGGCTCTGGTAAAGTTCATTGCAGGGGGAAATGGTTGCTCACCCCCCCCCCCTCTTTACTAGGGCCTATTGCTTCTCCCCTCACAATGGGCTTTGCTGCAGACCATTCCTTAGTGGTCTGTGCAACATTGTTCACTGACTTGATATCTTGATGAATACTACAACATTTCAGATTTTCGCCCTGATCCTAACCACTGTTAATTGTGTGTCAGCTTTCTTGAGTCAGAGACAGCTGCCTCCAAATAAATGTGTTTATGACCAGATTGTTTATCTTTCCAGAAAATCTAGTCCCTCCTTTATTTTGGTAACACAAAAACCGTAGCCAAAGGAATTGTGAACTGTAATATAATTCGATGGCAAACTAGTTTTTCCACAAACACTAACACCACGTCTGGCCAAGCAACAAAGCTAAATCAAAAAAATGTGTTCACCAAGTATGAGGCTAACATGCCAATCCCAAAGAGTTGTATTTGGAGAGGAGGCAGGCTGAAATCAAAACTGAAGTCTGCTTGGCCCACAATCAGTTGGCCAAACACAAGCATCGCGAGTTTAATATGCACATCTTTTTAAAAAAAATTATGCATATTGAAATCCTTACCAAAAAAAGTCAACACAAGAGTCTTAAAGATCATGCCATTTTCCCTTCCCTTTCATCCACCCAAAGGGATTAAAAAATTAAGCCACCTCTTTCCCCACTATTCCTCTGCTGTGATCTGCAATTTCTCCAGGGCTCCTTTTAATTAAAAAAAAGTTACAGAAATTACATACCTGGTTTGGTTTGGAGTGGATTCTTCACTGCTTCAGAATTCTGACTCCAGATTCCCTTCCTGGAGTCACTTCAGTGCTATTAAGTTCGGCATTCATGTTGATGGAAAGTTAGCACCAAAGTCCCAAACAGTAATGTTCGATTTAAAAAAAGGGAGCTTTAAAAATTAGTGGAATAGTTAAAAGAAAACTGAAAGGGAAACAACAGAGTTAGATCCCTAGAGGTTGCTTAGAAGCTATTAAAAACCACACGAATCGAAGCCTAGATAGAATGCATTCCCCAGGTTAGGAGAGCTATTGCCAAGTCTAAAAGAATGCTTGCATGGTTAATGACCCACATCAAGGAAGCCATAAAAAGCAAAAAAGTCTTCTTTTTAAAAGTGGAAGGTTTGCAGAATGAAATGAGTGGAATGGACCACAGGCTCTGGCAAAACAGGTATAAACTAACAATTAGGCATGCAAAAAAATTAAGCACTGGATTTTTTAAAAAGTTCAATGCAAACAATAAACATTTTTAAAATAAATCCAGAGCAGGAAACCAGACAAAGAAGCAGTTGGGTCTTTGAATGTCCAAGGAATAAAAGAATTGCTAAACAAAAATAAGGTGATGGTCTACAAACTCAATGGTCGAATCCCCACTACCGTCTTAGCCAGGTTTCAGAACACAAACTAACCAGGTTTGAGGTCGTTTGTGTTCTGAAACCTGGCTAAGACGGTAATGGGGATTCGACCGGAGAGGTCGTCCCTCAAACCTGGTTAGTTTGTGTTCTGAAACCTGGCTAAGACGGTAGTGGGGATTCGACCAATGAGTTCTTCGCATCTGTGCTCACTGTGGAAAGTGTGAGCATATACCCACTCCAGAACCACTGCTTTCAGGAAGGCAGTCTGAAGAACCCCAGCTTAAGAGAGGGACAGAAGTGTTGGCACCATCGGGTTTTCCATTCTATTTGATCTAAGGAAGATGGGAAAATAATTAAGGTGGGCGACCATTTATCCACCTCATGAAAAGAATAATGTGTGAGTAAAGGCTTCTCTCCTAACTTCTAAGGTTGACATTTTAGCCACCATACCACATCATACGGTGTGGGTAGTGTTGTCACCTCCACAGTCGGAGGTGCAGCTGGAGAACTCCTGGTATTACAGTTGATCTTCAGATGACAAAGATCAGTCTCGTTGGAGAAAATGACTGCTTTGGAGGGTATGTGTGACATTATACTCTCTGAGATCCTTCCCCAAACTGTGTCCTCCCCCGGCTCCACCCCAAAAATCTCCAGATGTTTCCCAACCCAGAACTGGCAACTCTAGGGGTAGGGCAGTGGTGGCGAACCTTTGGCACTCCAGATGTTATGGACTACAATTCCCATCAGCCCCTGCCAGCATGGCCAATTGGTCATGCTGGCAGGGCCTGATGGGAATTGTAGTCCATAACATCTGGAGTGCCAAAGGTTCGCCACCACGGGGGTAGGGCATAATCAGCATGGTGATGTTATAACTAGCTTCCTCTCTCCCCTTTCAATTTGAATTCAGGAGAAATGTGGAAATCTTGAACTTATGTTTGAATTCAGCAGTACCCTAGACTCATAGAGCTGAGGTTGATTGCCGTCCAGCTGGGGATCGGTGTGCAGCCAGTTTTGGATGGTGTTCTGTTATCCCTTGAGAATCACATTTGTAACTTGGGGATGCTCTTGAGTCTGATTTCCCCAGATGGTGGTTGAAAGCCTAAGATGATACTTCCTGGGTAGGATGAACCTAGTCATGGTCACTCATATCTCAGGGATACGTTGCTTTGTGTGCCTTTGAAATTAGCTCAGGAACTACATTTGTTTCAAAATGCTACTGCCTTAAGGCCGCAATTAGTAACCCCCTCTTGGCACACACAAATAATTAGTAACCTACTCTCGGGAACCTGTGAGAACCTGCTGGATCCCACCTCTGCATGTAAGATGAAAAGTTGTCAGGAGGCCTGTTATTATGGGGGTTCTGCTTTTGCTGCTTTCTGTATGCTGAGGGTGGAGGAATGGGTTAAATGCATTTCTAATTTCCCACGATGGAGGGGGTGCAGCCTGCTTTAACTACTGGGTTTTGTGCGGGCAAACCTTAGTTCTGGCATGACCAGAGAAGAGCCTCAATACTCAATAAACTACTGTTCTTTTACATGAGTTTGTTTCAGCTTTTGGGATTCTGACATTATGCCAGAACTGCTCTTAGGTTGAATTCCATGCTGCTGTGCATTGCTGGGATTTCACCTTTCACTTTTGCAACTTTCACCAAAGACTTTTCTTGCCTATATGATGTCTTCAGAACCCCAGCCAGGGGGTGCATCTGTGGCTGCAGGTCAAGGGCGCCCCATTCCTGATTATCTGACAGGAACTTCGGATTCAGTCTCTGACCCAACAGAGGGACCTTGGATCTCACTCGGCAGTGCGGCAGGCGAGGAGGTCCCTACCCCAGGTGGATTTCTGTGCTCCATCAACCAGTTCATGACTGCGCCATTAGACGGCTCGCAGGGAGTCACCGTGCATCGTCGCTGAGGTCTGGACTATCGTGAATCTCAACCTTCAGGTTTCGGCAGTGCAACATGGACTACTGCACCTTTGGCTGGGAATGTATCGTTGGCCAGCCGGCCATCGGAAGGGGCCGATTCATCAGAAGCTGAAGCTTTTGCTCCAAGTGTCAGAGAAGGCCTGGGATTCGGAGAGAGAGGAGTATCGCCGGGCCCTGCGCCAGAGGGAATGGGATATCGAACATCTGCAAGCAACCCTCACCTAGGCTCACCAAGTTGCCCCTGCACCCGGAGCTGGAGTGGCCAGGACGCCAGCTGCCCTGGCGCCAGTACCTGCTCAACCTGCTCAGCTGGCTCCGGTTTAGTACATCAAGTTACAGCTCCGTAGGGTTTTAAAAGTGAGAGACAAATGGAGGTGGTTTGTCGTTGCCCTGCCTCTGCGTACCAGTCCTGGACTTCCTGAGCGATCTCCTATCCAAATACTAACTAGGGCCAACTCTGCTGAGCTTCGGAGATCTGATGAGGCTGGGCTGTCCTCCTGGATATCCAAGTCAAGGATATACATATATGAGGTATCAAAATTACAGATATTTATTGAAGAAACTTTGAGGTGAGTTGTTTCTTCAATAAACAGGAAAAGTCGTCTATAATGAACATAATTTTCTATTACAGGAACATAGCGGAACAAAATCTTGACATATAATTGAGCAATCTGTTCCTGATGATGAACGAGAAAAAGGGAGGGCAGCTTGGAAGTATAGTCCTCGACAGTGGTGGAGCTACAAGGGGAAAGGGTGTGTGCATTGCACCAGGTGTGCACCTGGGGGGACTCAAAAATCACTCTGCCACCCTTTCCCCCTCGCCCCGCACTACCTCACCCCATCTGGCCTGGCCCGGCCCGGCCCCACCAGCCTGGCCCATTTTCAGCCAGCAGAAAGCTATTTTCTGCCAGCTGGAAAAGGTAAGTGTGGGGCATAGGGGGAGGAAGATGTGGAGGGGGACACAGGGGGACACAGGGGGACACAAAACATGGAGTGTGCCCGGGGCCAATCCTGCCCAGCTATGCTTCCGGTCCTGAAAGCAGCTGCATGAAAGCAGCAGTCCTGCTGTCCTGCATGAAAGCAGCAGTACTGCTGACTCCCCCCTCCTCATTTTCAAAGCCAGGATCCAGCTGTGGAAATGGAGGGTACCTACGGAGATGGGGAGAACTCTCCTCATTGTCAGGATGATGTTGGTGTGTGCTCTGTCCTTGAATCTTTCTCGTCTCTCAGCTCTGGCTCTCTGCCTAGGCTGGGGATTTTTGCTTTCACGTTATCTCGGCTTGACTGTGTGAAACTATTTGCTGTTGAATTTCTTGTGGCGGGAAAGAGGTTTGCTACTGTGTTAAAACTATTATCAAAGTTCTGAGGCTCTCAGAACTTGCATCGCCTGTATTCGGCTATGACTGCCAGTACAATAAAGAACTGAGAACAGTTACTTTTGCCTGGACTTTACTAGTTTGTTACACCCATCTTCATGGGCACCCTGCTGACTCCCCTTTCTTTGCAAAGCTGGGATCCAGCTTGTGATCCTGTTAGTAAAGCTGTGATTTGGGGGTGAAATTTCAGGGTTTGTGCTGGGTGCCATTTCCTGTAGCTATGCCCCACCCACATTTCTTGCCTAGGAAGGATTCATTTTCTAGAGCCTGTTGTATTTTTTTACACAACAGACCTTATTGCTAGTATATTAATAATTGAGAAGATTATTTTCCCTAACCCACTGGTTGACAGTCTGCTATACCTTTCTTTTTCTCCCTTGTAAAGATTTCGCTTGTATACATATTTTGGAATCCATACTGTACACTTGTTTGTTTGGGTCGAAGAAGAATGTATCAAGTTGAATAAGTTCTGTGAACTTCCCAGAATGTGTTTTGACCTAGAGGTAAGACTTCTTACAAATGCATTCCAAAATGCCATTTAGCCCTTTAGTGTGTTTTTTTTCCTGGAGGCCCCAAGTATTGTTGCAATATTTGTGTCATCATCTCTCCGTCAATCCCAAGGTGAGGGCTGAGTATCCAATTCATTGTGCACACCTGAACAAGCACAACAAGAATGATAAGACTGGAATGAACTTTGTCGAGAAGTGTTTTTGTAAGGAAAAATAAGCCATTCATAACACAGTGGAACAGCTACTGCTCCTACCCTCAAAGGGATACCAGGCCTTTCCTACAGAACAGCCTCTGTAGATCTTTTGCTCTCAGTGAAAACAAAAACAATCCATACATAAATCCATAGAAGGCACTCCACAGACCTTCAGATGCCTCTTCCCAGCTTCATGTGCCATACATACCTCCTCCTTGGTCTAGTCACAGTTCTTCTGAGCTCTCTCAGCCCCACCTACCTCATAGGGTGTTTGTTGTGAGGGGGGAAGGGCAAGGAGTTTGTAAGTCCCTTTGGCCCTTTCCGCACGGGCCATATACGGCGCCCTGGGGACGGCAAAAATGCCATCCCCAGGGAGCCGTTCGCACAGGCGGCACTGCTAAAATGCAGCAGCACTGACCTGGCTCCCCTCCACCACCCCCAGGACAGCGTCAGGCTGCCTCCAAAAACCTCCCTCCTGGAGGGAGGTTTTTGGAAAACAGCGTGTTCCCGCCGGTGCGGTGCGAACGGCACCGCCGGGAACACGCTGTTTTCCCCGTCCCTCTCCCACTCACCTCATCATCCTGCATTGCTCTGCCAGACTGCTGAGACCCTCCCTCGCTGTCCTCCGACCCCTGGAGGTCGGAGGGCAGCGTGGGCGGGTCTTAGCAGTCCAGCAGAGCAACACAGGATGACGAGGTGAGTGGGGGGGGATGGGGAAGAGGCAACTCTGTGCGGAGCCGCCTCTCCTGCGCCGGCCTCTGTGGGGGCCGCTCGCACGCTCCCGTGCGAACGGCCCCCACCCCTCCACTGGCAGAATTCCTGCCGGTGCGGAAAGGGCCTTTGAGTCGCCTTACAGAAGAGAAAGGGGAGATATAAATCTAACTCTTCTTCTTCTCAGATAGAAGTTTGATTGTCTTCAGCAAACTGCTACAGTATAGAGTCATTAATGAAACTCCTGACTCTTTGCAGGGATCTGCTGCTGGCATTTCCCTAAAAATACAAAAGCAATGAAAGCAGTGTGTGTAACCTCTATCTGTGGGTTCTGTAGGGCAGAACTTGGAATGAGTTTGCAACAACAAATTTTGAAAACAAAATTGTTTACTTTCTTAACATATAACATATAACATCAACATATAACATCACACTTCAAGGTCCTGTTCAGGTTTCATTTTCAAGTCCTTAAATTTACAGTCTACTGATACTGCCAAGTCCAATTCTTCCTGCAAGTGGGTTGGCTCCTGAAGACTCCAAGGGCTTGGTGAACAGGATTCAGCATGATGAAGGTTTCCAGGAGAACTCTCACCCATTACAACCACAAAAAGAAACCCTGAAACAATAAACTCCAACATTTACAACATAGCAAAAATAAACAACTACCTTTCCAGTAGTTCCCAACAACATTGCAATTACCTTAACAAGGTGTTAAGGGCTTATAGAAATCAAGGTCTGAGTCTGGTAGCCTTGTCTCCTCCAAACTACATGAGCTCTGCAGCCTTGTGCTGCTGCTTTGAGTCTCCACCCCTTTCTGGGTCAACCCATTCTGAGCATGGCGGTTACATGTGCACTGTATCGATACAAAAACTATCAATATCATGTTTAAAGGGCTTTTTTAAAAAAAACAAACAAAAAAGGTAACCTTCCATCTTGGTTTTTGATGGTAGAGTGACCCAGAAGAGGGGGCAGGCAAGCCAGATAGCAGGCAAAGGGGCACCTCCTCGCATTTAGACAAGAAAACATGAGGAGACTTCACTGCGGAAGCACCGCAGGACGAGGAGCGTTGTGGAAAGGGCTCCATGCATAATGGGCCTGTGCCATTTAATCCAGATTAACTACTTCTCCCAAAAGCAAAAATCAACAAAACAGTGTGAAAGCATTTGTCAAAGGATTCCACTTAACACAGGCAAATCACACTTGCAAATAGCACCCTTGACACTTTTAAATCATGCAAACGCTTCTTTCTCCCACCCTAGACATTACACAGGTATATTTATTCCACTTGCTTTACTACCATCAGATCCTCTGAAGATGCCAGCCACAGCTGCAGGCGAAACGTCAGGAGAAAATGCTACTGGAACACGGCCATACAATCTGGAAAACCCACAACACCCTAGTGTGAAAGCACTTGGGCAGATCTGAATGTATCCTCATCATATTCCAGATGTATGATTTTTTCTGCCCTGAAATGAGCTCTGTAAAGAAAAGAAGGGTAGGTTTTCAAGGTAGTTCATTTTAGGTATAAAAACAGATCTCTGTAGCTAAGCAACCCTGGCTAGTATTTGGATGGGAAACTTGACAGCATTTTTCATCCTCATTGGCTGAGGCCCATCAAGTTCTCTATACATCTCTTCCAATTCCTAAAGAAGTCTTACAACAGCTTTTGGTGATTTTAATGAGGTGAACAATAGTCATATATGGATTGCCACATATGTGTATGTTCCTTTCAAATACTTGATAAAATGGATGGTCTGCTTGTCCAAGAAGAAGAAGAAGAATAGTTTGGATTTATATCCCCCTTTCTCTCCGGCAGGAGACTCAAAGGGGCTCACAATCTCCTTGCTCTTCCCCCCTCACAACAAACCCTGTGAGGTGGGTGGGGCTGAGAGAGCTCAGAAGAGCTGTGACTAGCCCAAGGTCACCCAGCTGGCGTGTGTGGGAGTGCAGGGGCTGATGGGAATTGTAGCCCATAACATCTGGAGTGCCAAAGGTTCGCCACCACAGATCTAAGCTGAGCCTGCATTGTGCAGGGGGTTGGACTAGATGGCCCATATGACCCCTTCCAACACTATGATCCTACGATTTTGCTCCACATGTCAAATCGCCTGAAATGGCCCCTATTTGAAAATTATCCTCCTGGAGAACACGTAGGTTAAATTTCTGCTTTATTGCAAGATTAACCATTAACTATTTCTGGGCTTCATATCTCCTAAGGTATTGCTGCATCTCATTTTACGCTGTGTTCAATTAACTTGTTGAAATGTTGAAATGTCACAAAAGACAGCAATGAGCAGCAGTGGCGTAGGAGGTTAAGAGCTCGTGTATCTAATCTGGAGGAACTGAGTTTGATTCCCAGCTCTGCCGCCTGAGCTGTGGAGGCTTATCTGGGGAATTCAGATTAGCCTGTACACTCCCACACACGTCAGCTGGGTGACCTTGGGCTAGTCACAGCTTCTTGGAGCTCTCTCAGCCCCACCTACCTCACAGGGTGTGAGGGGGGAAGGGCAAGGAGATTGTAAGCCCCTTTGAGTCTCCTGCAGGAGAGAAAGGGGGGATATAAATCCAAACTCCTCCTCCTCCTCTTCTTCTTCTTCTTCTTCTTCTTCTTCTTCTTCTTCTTCTTCTTCTTCTTCTTCTTCTTCTTCTTCTTCTTCTTCTTCTTCTTCTTCTTCTTCTTCAATCAGATCTCCAAAGCCAACATTATAACAAAAAGTTAAAGATTATTTGCCTCACTCAAAATTGCCCCTGAAACTTCCCAGCCTACCGACAATCCCAGAAATATTTCCCCTGTTGTAGTTCACAAGCAAAGATGCGAGTTCAAGCCATTTTTAAGGGGATTATTTTGATTTTATTTTCACAAGAATGAAACGGGCAAAGTGAAGTACTTGATTAATAAAGAGTTTCACTGTTTTCAAACACATATTCCATGCAGGCTCATTTCAAGAAAACCACAAGTGGAGAATGCTTTGCTC
The DNA here is from genome assembly GCF_021028975.2 of Sphaerodactylus townsendi. Classification (NCBI taxonomy): domain Eukaryota; kingdom Metazoa; phylum Chordata; class Lepidosauria; order Squamata; family Sphaerodactylidae; genus Sphaerodactylus; species Sphaerodactylus townsendi. The sequence continues at coordinate 4,630,194 of NC_059434.1, forward strand.
CTTCCAGTCACAAGGGGGTTGTGTATTTCAGCCCGGCTTGCACAGTTAGCTTACTTTGGAACTCAGGTAGGAAAGAAACATGACTGGCAGAAATAATGCTACATTCAGTGACCCTGCCCTTTGAGTCAATTGCCCTGCTGGGATGACTTCTCTCCTTCCCCCCCGCCCCCCTTTTCCTCATCTCTTTCGCTACTGTTAAGTTAACCTTCCATTAATTAAATTTTAAAGCCCGTTTTGGAGGAATATCTCACACCGGAGAATTTCATGTTGACATGACATTTTATGGAGGGGTGGGGGGGGTGGGGGGAGAAAATGGGGACTTGCCCTGCCTTGTTAGCATCTGAAAGCAATGCTTGTCTGCTGTTGTGGTTTCCTAATTCTATTATTTTTAAAAAATCAGTAATACTTGTTTCATGACAAACGGCATTCCAGATATGCTTGCCATTGAAGGAGGCAAAGGAATTGATCACGCAAGTGTCCCTTAACAGCCTGGTTCTAACTGTGTTTACCAAGAAGTCAGGATTTCAGTGGGGTTTATTTCCAAGAAAGTGTGGTTATACAAAGAATTCAGTTGTACTCATGATGACTGGCTCTGAAACCAGACTGACAACACAGGAATATTTTTGAGGCATTCCAGATAAAAAGTTTAATGGATATAAAAGAAGATAATATAGAAAAATGGATAAAGTTTGAAAATGAAGTAAATGAAGGAATAGGCAAATCTGGTATTTGTACAAATGATTATAAAAACGTAAAACAAAGAGTTATAGGCCCAAGAAAAGTGAATATGGAAATATGGGAAAAATGGAGAAGCAAATGGATACTTGGAATCCTGGACAGTGCTCCAGTGGCAAGTGTGATTGGAAAAGAAGGATGGAAAACTATAAAAAAATCTGAAGGAAAAAGGAATACAAAAAGTGGTGGATCTAATCTAGGAAGGAGAGGTTATAGAAGAAGAAGAAGAAGAAGAAGAAGAAGAAGAAGAAGAAGAAGAAGAAGAAGAAGAAGAAGAAGAAGAGTTTGGATTTATATTCCCCCTTTCTGTCCTGTAGGAGACTCAAAGGGGCTTACAATCTCCTTGCCCTTCCCCCCTCACAACAAACACCCTGTGTGGTAGGTGAGGCTGAGAGAGTCCGAGAAGCTGTGACTAGCCCAAGGTCACCCAGCTGGCGTGTGTGGGAGCGTACAGGCTAATCTGAATTCCCCAGATAAGCCTTTACAGCTCAGGCGGCAGAGCTGGGAATCAAACCCAGTTCCTCCAGATTAGATACACAAGCTCTTAACCTCCTACGCCACTGCTGCTCCTTTATCATTACAAAATTTATCCTTTATCATTACAAAATTTAATAGAAATTGGAGGGAAAGAGAACTGGCTGGTATTAAGAGGGATTTGGGAAAGATTAAAGAAATTTAGAATAAAAGGTGATTGTATAATAATTCAATGGTTGAAGAGCCATGAAATACTAAAAGGAAAGATATTGGGATTAGTTTATAAATATATGTTGGAAGATAAGGATTTTATGTTGAGAATGTTGAAGCAAAAATGGGAGAAAGAAAAACTCTTTGATGACGAAAAATAGAAAGAATCATGGATAGTATGAATAAGACAAAGATTGAAAAATATGTGGAACTGGAAAGAAAGGTAATACTTAAATGGTATAGAACCCCAATACAGCTAGCCTATATGATTAAGGGATTGAGCCCAATATGTTGGCATTGTGGTGAACAGGGAGCATACTACATCCCTATGTGGATAGAATGTAAAGTGGTAGAAAAGTTTTGGGGAAAAAAATTGAAGTATATAGAACAATTAGTAAAAGTGAACATTGATATAAATAATGATTTATTAATGGTAGGGATAATAGAAGATAAAAGGGTAAATAGAATTCTGGGACCAATGTATAAAATTATGATCAGAGCTGCACATGCAGTGATATCATTGGGCTGGAAAGATAATAAGAAATGGACAATCTCAAAATGGCTGGAATATGTATGGGAACAAACACAGTTAGAAATTTCTGAGATGATGGCAAGAGAAATTAAGAGACATTTTAAAGATATGGACAATGTTTGTTTGTTTGTTTGTTTGTTTATTAGATTTTAAACCGCCCATCCCCGAAGGGCTCTGGGCGGTGTACAGCAGGCCTGCAACAATAATACATAATAACATTAAACCCAGCAGGCTAAAAACAACGTTGTACACATAAAAACAAAGGTAATTTAAAGCAATTTACAAATTTCTAACCGTTTGAGACCTGGATGAGAGAAGCCGGATTTAACGAAGAAATCTGGGAGAAGAGAATACGGAGAATGAACCTTCTGCTGCTTGCTTGAACAACCGAGAAAAAGAAGGGGGGGAGGGAGGGGAAAAAGGGGGAAAATGTATAGTTTGAATAAATATATTGTATGTAACTGTTATATAAACATTCTATACAATAAAAATTTTTTAAAAATGAAACCAGACTGACAGATTTAGGTGGGACTAACTCCCAAGTGAGTAATTTTCCCCACATTACACAGAGGCAAAACCAATTTGGCCCTGGCATGTTTGCTCAATGAAGAGCTACTGCTGGTCCCTGACAAGAAGACCTGCCTGATACCAATGCTGGCAAACACTGGTTGGGCACATTTCTTTCTTACAGTCTGGTGTAGGAGAGTCAGAGTAACATAGGCCCTTTCCGCACACACAAGGCGACTCAGGTTTGACTCGTGTCCACGGAAATCGTTACCTGAGCTCGACTCCTCTGTTAGTCCACACAGCAGCTGAGCTTGTGTCTCCGGAGCCGAGTTCAGAGGGTGGGACCACCTCCCTGCGCTGCGTCCCAATTGGTTGCTGAGTTACCTGAGCTTGACTCTGCTGTTACTGTTTTTTTTTTAAGGTGCGCTTCTCGCCGCCGCCGCGAGTCTCCCATTCTGTGCATAGCCGAAATACTGCGCTGTGATTGGCTGGCTGGCAGAATTGAGCCGAGGGAGATTCCGCACTCCGCCGGCTTCGGCTTGAGTGCAACCCGAGTTCGCCAGGAAGTTGCACCTCCCAGTCGAGGGTGGGGGGAGTAGAGTCAGACACGAGTCAAATGCTACGGCTGTGCGGAGTACCCGGTTGGACCTACGTCGAACTAAGGTCGAATCCTACAGTGCGGAGGGGCCCTTAGTGGCTAAGAGCAGCAGATCTGGAGAACCAGGTCCAATTCCCTGCTCCTCCACATGAAGCCTGCTGGTTGACCTGGGGCCAGTCACAGTTCTTTCCAAACTCTCTCAGTCCCACCTGCCTCTCAAGGCGTTTATTGCATGGAGAGGAAAGGAAAGTGAATGTTAGCCACTTTGAGACCCCTTAAAGCTTGAAAAAAGCGGGATATAAAACCCAACTATTCTTCCTCTTCTTCTTAAAAATTGTCTTTGCACACTTTAAAATATGATGTGGAAAGAGGTGGTTTGAGTCACAAGGGGACAGCGAGGTACAGTGAGGTGAGAGGCGATTTCAGCTGAACAGCAAGAAGAAAATATGTCTTAGTGGCGAGATCTGCGAGGCTGCGGAAAAGCCACCCACAGGGTTTGTTTCTCTGGTTGAAGCCCTATCTCGGGAGGTGATTTAAAAGTGGATTGGACAAAGCGCTTGAACACATTCTGAGGTTAGAGTAAAAAGCAAAGTAAAGATCATTATTCATCCCACCCCCTTCCACCCCAGGCACCTTCCTTGGCAGGCTCTTGAAGGAAGGAGGCTCCTCTTTCCCAAATGTGGGTGTTACCTACGGACTGTCTGGCACTAGCATCTTCTCGGGATTAGCCAGGGCTCTGAAAACATTTGCTGGTCTGGCAGGAAGTACAGTGTGCATTTGAAATGGTACTTCAGGGTCTAATATTTTACAAACAGCTTCTAAATGTACTAAGGCCATACATAACCCTCATGCAGTGTGTTATATCTTCTTACGCAGATAGCCTGGCTCTATCATTGACTGTTTTGACATAGGGCATCGGAAACTTTGCAGCCAGAAGTGGCTTTTGAAAGTTAATGTAGGTTAACCTGATGAAATCCTGCTTGCTGGGTACAGGTGGACTTGGAGGGAGCACGCAGCCAAGTAGCCCCATTAGGAATGTACTACAGTGTTCAGGTATCTTTATGTTGGCTGCCCACCAAGCCATTCTTTGCTGGTCCGATTTGTAGAACCACATTCTGGCAGGAAATCAGTATCAGGATTGCAAAGATAGTGCAGTTTTGAATCAGTCCAACAAGGGTCTATTTTTCTGCCAACTCTCTTTTCCCTGTGAGCATTCAATGATTACTAACTCCTCCCATGAGCTTTAGATTCTTCACTGCTCCTGAGCCACCAAGCTCCAACTGTGGTCGATTCCCCAGTTAGCATCTGCTGCGCGCTACTCTCGCCAAGTAGCGTGGGGTCCCGTGGCACTCCCCACTACAGGGGCGGCGACAACGCAGCCGCCCCGATGCTGCCGCTCTCGCGCCCCCTCAGCGCATGTCATTCCTGGCACTCCTCAAAATGGCGCCTTTTGATGACCCCGCAAAGCACGAGGTCGTGGGGAAGCCCGGGAGCGCACCAGAAATGACGCGCGCTGAGAGTAGCGCGCAGCAAGGGTGGTCGATGGTAAGTGGGGAAACGACCTATGATTCTCTAAACCATAGGTGTCAAACTCGCAGCCCTCCAGATGTTATGGACAGGGGATAATGGGAACTGTAGTCCATAACATCTGAAGGGCTGCAAGTTTGACACCTGTGCTCTAAACTATTACCTTACTTCAGTCATGACTCAGCAGTGTACATCTGGCCTTCCTCGCCGACTCTACCTGATTCTGAACAAACTATGGGGTCATTACTTTAAAACTGAAATTCTGCTAAATGTAATAGCTGGGGGGGGGGGGGATAATAGCAGTTAGACACTTGAATCCTCCCTCTGCCATGTAGGCTGGCTGGGTGACCTTGGACCAGTCACACACTCTCAGCCAAGCCTACCTCACAGAATAGTTGTGAGGACAAAAAATGGAAGAGAGGAGGAGGATGTAAGCTACTTTGGAGCCTCTTTGGGAAGAAACGTAGGCTATAAATAAAAGCATCCTTTGTTAGCTAAGACTTCTCACACTGATTTTTTTTAACCCTGGACAAAATAATTATTAAGCGTATATTTACATTACATTAATTACATTAATTGAGGCATCAGTAGGTTAAATGTTTTTGAATATTTATTTCAAAGAAAAACAGTAAACTAGCTTTGTAAGTGGAAAAGAGGGCCGACAAAAACAATATGGTCTCAACAAATAACTTTAAAAGTACAAAAACCTTAGCTCAATCAGCAACCAAGCTAAAACACAAGAGTTAAAAAACCTTCAAAACTGGATTTTTGGTCAGGGGAGGAATGTTTATGTTAGCAGTACCAACATTTCAGAGTATCTTTAGGAGACCCTCCTGATGATACCTCCTGATGATACCACCCAGGTTTGGTGAAGTTTGGTTCAAGGGGTCCAAAGTTATGGACTCTCAAAATGCAGCCCCATCTACTATTAGCTCCCATTGGAAACAATGGGGGATGGGGCACTCCTTTTGGGAGTCCATAACTTTGGACCCCTTGAAGCAAACTTTACCAAATTTGGATGGTATCATCAGGAGTGTCACCTGGTGATACCCTGAAATTTTGGTGCCACTAGCCTAAAAACCGGGGAGGTTCTAGTGTATAGCTCTTGTGAAGACCACAGCTATGAGTGTGTGTGCCCCAATACACAACATTAATGTTGCTGTTCAGCTACATAATATTGGCCAGAAAACACCATCAGGATAGCCCTGCTCAATCAGGACTCCAGTAGTGCCTAACAACACCATAAGTCCAGGATGGGGCGGGGGGAGGGTTCTGCGGCAGGGCGCACATGTACCCAGGGCACAGTTTCCCCTAGCTTCGCCTCTGCTAATGACTACATAGACCAGTGATGGTGAACCTTTTTGAGACCGAGTGCCCAAATTGCAACCCAAACCCCACTTATTTATCGTCAAAGTACCAACCCGACAATTTAACCTGAATGCTGAGGTTTTAGTTTAGAAAAAACGGTTGGCTCCCTCTTCCTCCGCCCCACCTGCTTGAGCAGGGGCCAGCCTGCTCTAGCCTCCAGCAAGTCCCGTGCGCATCGCTCTGTGCCTCTGTAGCATCTCTGCCTACTCTGCACACACACCCCTTGGGCAGCAGCCACCCAGAGCACAGGCACCAGGCCCGCCAGCCGAGTCCTCCCTGCTCACCATGGTGCGCACACATCATGCTCAGTGGCCCAGGGCAGCCTAGATGTGTGTGTGTGGGAGGGGGTTGATTTTCCGCCCCCCACATGACCAACTCTGGGTGCGTGTGCCCACAGAGAGGGCTCCGAGTGCCACCACTGGCACCCGTGCCATAGGTTCGCCATCACTGACATAGACGAGATGAAAATGCAGGTTTGTTATTAACGCGTTATTAAACTATACAAGCTGAGCAGAGCAGTTACACAGCAATGACCTAGGGGAGTCCAACTCCATCAAACTGCATGGGAATGCGCAGGTCCACCAAGTCAGTTGCGCTGCATTGCGTGGTTAGAAGGAACAGAAGGAAGTGACACACCCAATGTCCATGAAAGGACTGAGGAACAATTGAATTCATCATCAAAAAATCAACTCTTTCTTTGTGACCGGTGAATAAAATGTCCAAGGCAAATCACTGGGTATCCGAGCATTTCTAAAGCGGATCTTGCCCTCAGGCTAGTCTAATCTCATGAAATCTCAGAAGCTAAACAGAGTCGTCTCTAGCTAGCATTTGGATAGGAGACTTCCAAGGACTATGAGGGCATTCTAGAGCCAGGCACTGGCAAACCACCTCTGAATGGCCCCTTCCACACACGCAAAATAATGCGTTTTCAAACCACTTTCACAACGGCTTGAAAGTGGATTTTGCCATTCCGCACAGCTTCAAAGAGCACTGAAAGCAGTTTGAAAGTGCATTATTCTGCATGTGCGGAATGAGCCAATGTCTCTTGCCTTGAAAACCCTGCAGAGTCAGCCATGACTTAAAGAGCAGATCTTATTTACAAATGTAAGAATTATAAGGAAAAAGTCACGATATAACTTTATCAAAATGGAAGTACTTAAATTTGGCAGGGTTTTGTGTGTGCGTGTGTGTATTGTTTTTTACAAGTTTGAAACCCTTGTTCCTTGCAAATTTGCAGCTACCCTTTAAATTCGACTCTAGTAATGTTCCATGCATCTGTTGTCCGATTCAGCCCTCTGGTGAGAAGAGGGGTGGCCACTTGCATATAAAAAGGTCAGATTTCTCTAGCTGCTTAAAACACACACTTTACAGAGGAAAATGAGAGTGGGTATTTCCTGGGAAATAGGCATTCAATAACCTCAAAACTAGGATAAAATTATATATAACTTTTATGATGCTGGCTATGGAGCCATTTACAAAAATAAGCCATTTTTATGGATCAGTAACAAAAATACATATAAAAATGCGTCTTTTTTTGCCCCAAAGATTGAGACATTTCTCGTTTCAACAGTCTAAACGCTGGTGAGTCAGATTTATTTACAGTTTTTTACAAAGAAAAAGATTCAGAAGTCCACATTTATCAAAGGAACACAGAAACATAATATTTATAGAAGATCATAAACAAGTATCCTGCTAATGACTGGTGAACTCTGAGGAAAAAAAGAATAAGGCCCCTTCCACACATGCGAAATAATGCACTTTCAATCCACTTTCACAAAGTTTGCAAGTGGGTTTTGCTATTTCACACGGGCCGATTCCCCACGGTCAATTAATCGCGTGATACTCACGCGAAATATAAAAGTTTCAGGAAGAACTCCCCAACTGCCTGATCGATGAACAAGGATTCATCCTGGTTCTGGCGCTCGTTCTCCCCCTTATCCCGCGTCTTTGCCGAACCTGCTGGAAAGTACTACTTTTTCAAAAAACACGTCTTCGATCCAGTTTGGAGGGGAGGTTCGGGCGTCTAATCTTGGTTCAAATTTCCAGCAAATGCCTTACAACCAATCTGTGGCTGAATCCCCAAATTCGAGCTAGATCAAACCAAATTTGAAAATAAACTGCACCTTTTCATCAAGGTTTCAACCTCCCCACCGCAGCATGTTTCCCAGTGAAGACATCTAGGCCTATCTCGGATTCAAGAAATGTAACAATCCCCACTACCACACAATCGGCTTGGAGGGTCCCTCCTGTTGGGGCGGGACCTCCCCCCTGCAAAAACATGCTCACATTATGATATCATCATGTCATCACATCTCCCCCGCCGAAGTTTCTGGTTGGTTATTGTGCTCTCGTGCTCTTGAAAGAACCGCAACACAAGAGCCCGCCCGCACTAGCCGATTCCCCACAGTCAATTAATCACGTGATACTCATGCAAAATATCAAGGATTCAGGAAGAACTCCCCAACTGCCTGATCGACAAATAAGGATTCATCCCGGTTCTGGCACTCATTCTCCCCCTTATCCCGCGTCTTTGCTGAACCTGCTTGAAAGTACTACTTTTTTCAAAAAACACGTCTTCAATCCAGTTTGGAGGGGAGGATCGGGGGTCTAATCCTGGTTCAAATTTCCCGCCATGGAGCATGGCATAAATGCCCTACAATGAATTAATGCGAGAGCACTAGAGAATGAGAACCAACCAGAAGCAGTGGCGTAGGAGGTTAAGAGCTCGTGTATCTAATCTGGAGGAACCAGGTTTGTGGAGGAACCGGAGGTGTGGAGGAATCGAGCTGGAGGAACCGAACTGTGGAGGCTTATCTGGGGAATTCAGATTAGCCTGTACACTCCCAACACACGCCAACTGGGTGACCTTGGGCTAGTCACAGTTTCTCGGAGCTCTCTCAGCCCCACCCACCTCACAGGGTGTTTGTTGTGAGGGGGGAAGGGCAAGGAGATTGTAAGCCCCTTTGAGTCTCCTGCAGGAGAGAAAGGGGGGATATAAATCCAAACTCCTCCTCCTCCAGAAACTTCGGTGGGGGAGATGTGCTGATGTGCTGACGTGCTGACATCATAACGTCAGCACGTTTTTGCGGGAGAACAAAAAAGGTCCCGCCCCAAAATGGCACATCAGCCAATCAGAAGATCGGTGTATAAACAAAGTATTAAATAAATAAATCTGCAAACCCTTATTGCTCCCAAAACATTTTCGTCCCTTCTAGACACTGAGCTGTCAGATTAACTTGTCATGGTTCCTTCAAGGAGATCGCATACATGGGGGTCATTTTTTTCTCCCCCATATCCTTGTATAGTAGATCAATTTGAGGATTATTGACCAGTTCAGTGTTACCTAGTGAATTTCATGTATAAATAGGAACTTAAGCTTAAAACTCTCTGGAGATTCTCATGCTGGTATGTCCTGTTTGGGAGTGACACCCGTATGGCAGACACCTCATAAATCCCACAGTAGCCTGGTACAAAGAAGAACAGAATAAATATAGATTATATGGCAGATTTGAATCCAGATTTGCCAAAAGCACAGAGAAAGTATTCTATGGGAAAAAAACACGGCAAAGGAGTCTTGCAGCTTGTAATTGGTAGAGCGAGGGAATAAAATTTAAGTGGCCTTTTAAACAAACCTCTTTCCAATTACTGCTTTCCTTTCTGTCAAGGACAATTATTCTCACCTTTGACATGACCAGAGTTCCTAGGAGCAACATTGGTTTTTCCTGCTCTACAATCTATGGCGTGTCGTCAAGTCCCTTTGAGATTAGTGCAAAAGAAATTAATTCACTTGGGAACAGGAGTCCCAATTTATGTGGAGGCATCTTCTTCTGATGTTGTTCCAAAGTGACATAAATGTTAGGAGGGCTTGCTTGGCAAGGGGTGAGGCCCACGGCACTCTGTTTTCTCTGCTAAGAGTGAAGCCTCTGGAAAACAAGGACGTTGCTGGTCCAACTCACTGTGCAGGTCCCGATGATGTCATTTGTGGGGATCCAGAGATGTCACCTTGAATATTAACAGTGATAGTTCCACATCCCACCAGATGAATACTACAGAAGAAGAAGACTTTATTTACAGCCAATGACCAGATATATTACAAATCTCCAAAATATCTACGGCCGTTTCCGCACGGCCTATTAATGGCGCCCTGGGGACGGGAAATACGCCACCCCCAGGGAGCCATTCGCACAGGTGGTGCTGCTGCAACGCAGCAGCGCCGACCTGACTCCGCTCCCTCTCCCCCAGGGCGGCGTCAAGCCGCCCTGAAAAACAACCCTTTAAAGGGTTGTTTTTCCTTCAACAGCATGTTCCCGGCGGCGCGGTGAGAACAGCACCGCCGGGAACACGCTGTTTCCCTTCCCCGTCCGACTCACCTTGTTCTGAATGCTTGTTGAGTCTACGCCCTCACACGCTGTCCTCCAACCCCTGGAGGTCAGAGGGCAGCGTGGGCGGGGCTTCGACAGCCAGCAGGCCGTATTCCAGCACTCTCTCCCGTATTCCAGCACTATCCATCTATATATCATTATACTTTGTAAACACATTAAACAGCATAAAAATACTAAACAAAACGAAAATATCTAAGGGGGATACCATATTCGGATCATTTTTTCTTTTTCATAATGAATAGACAGAATTTTGCTACCCATTTAGTAATATTCTCCTTCTTATCCTGTAATAGTTTTTCACAACAAACTTTATCAGAACAATATGCCATTTTGTGTAGTAGATGTGACAGGCATTTTTTCCTTGCCTCCTCATAAAGGGGACACTTTAATAACATATGCTCTATAGTTTCTACAGAATTCAGAGAGCAAGAACATAACCTTGCAGCGTAAGGTATCTTTTGATATTTCCCTTCTAAGACAGCAGAAGGTAAATGTGCACTTCTTGCAAGAGTAAAAGCTCTCCTTAGATCTTTATTATCCAGATAAGTTAAATAAGGAGCAGGGGCAGTGATAATGAATACTACATGGTATCTCTGTAATCCCAGTCTTGTAGCTCAAATGAGGTTCTTCTCTCCAGAAATGTCATAGGCATAAGACTACGGGGTAGGTTTCAAAAGCAGATTGGGAAAGCTGAGGGTTGTGGGGAGGAGGGTAGCAATGAATCAGTGCTTTATAATAACTTTGAAGATTCCTAAGATACACCTACTTGCAAATTACTTCCTTCCAACCTCTGAACTGGAGAACTTGATTCCTTGCTCCTCCACATGAGTAGCACACTCTGATCGGGTGAACCAGGTTTGTTTCTCTGTTCATCCACATGAAGCCTTCTGGCCAACATTGGGCTAGTCACAGTTTTCTCAAAACTCTCTCAGCCCTACCTCTTTCGCAAGGGGTCTGTTGCGGGGAGAGGAAGGGAAGACCATTGTAAGCTGCTTGTAAGATAATCCAACACTCTACATTAAGCTAGCAGCGTGCCTTTAGCATATGTTATAAAGGGGCCTTATATTTTGTTAAATGCACACTAGTAATTCAAACGTAAATTATTTATTTATATAGAAGAAGAAGAAGAAGAAGAAGAAGAAGAGGAGGAGGAGGAGGAGGAGGAGGAGGAGGAGGAGGAGTTTGGATTTATATCCCCCCTTTCTGTCCTGCAGGAGACTCAAAGGGGCTGACAATCTCCTTGTCCTTCCCCCCTCACAACAAACACCCTGTGAGGTAGGTGGGGCTGAGAGAGCTCCGAGAAGCTGTCACTAGCCCAAGGTGACCCAGCTGGCGTGTGTGGGAGTGTACAGGTTAATCTGAATTCCCCAGATAAGCCTCCACAGCTCAGGCAGCAGAGCTGGGAATCAAACCCGGTTCCTCCAGATTAGATACATGAGCTCTTAACCTCCTACGCCACTGCTGTTCAGTTGCTATACAGGCAGATAATGTACAGACACATCAGAAATGCTACCACTTCACCAAGCCTATGCACATGACACAGCAAGGACCCAACATATGCCTGTATATACACAGAACCCATCCCAAACAGCATGCATCTCCCCTGATGTGTAAACAACAGTGCTGCCAGATTGTTAGAATATAGTGAGATGTTGATTTCACCAGACAGTCTCTAGAGAGCCAACATGGCGTAGAGGTTAAGGGCAGGTGGATTCCAATCTGGAGAACTGGGTTTGATTCCCCACTCCTCCACCTGAGTGGCAGAGGTTTATCTGGTGAACCAGGTGCGTTTCTGTGCTTCTACATTCCTGCTGGGGAGGTCTATGGGGCTATCAAGAAGAAACTTTTTGATAGAGTTCCAACAGATGCTAGAGGAAGCTAATAAAACATGTTCCCTGATCTCTCTGGGAATACCCGTGGATGGATTAATTGTAGCCCAGTACCTTTATCTCCTGGTTGAGGCCCGGTGGCATAGAGCAATCACCTTAGCTAGGTGTAATGCCCTGCCTTCTTCCTTTAGCCTTGGATGCCACCTTGGAATCCCACATAAAGAAAGGAAATGCCCGTGTGGCATGGGTTCTGTGGAAACAGTATCTCATATGCTGTTGGATTGTCCTTTTTATGAGATAGGTAGGAAGAAGCACATAATCCCCTTCCTGCATAGAAGTGAAGGCATTACAGATAAACAGAAGGTTATATAACTTTTAAACAGCCACAACTACGAGCTGTTGGAAGGGGTGGCTAAATTTTTAAATGGTGTTATTTTAACTCATCAGAAGTTGTAGAGGCTGTTGTTACCTTGCAATGTTAATGTTAAACTATTTATATGCCATTAAAGGTATTTGAATTGAATTGAATTGACATCCCTGCTGGGTGTCCTTGGGCTAGTCACAGTTCTTTGGAACTCTCTCACCCCCTCAGGGTGTCTGTTGTGGGGAGAGGAAGGGAAAGGAGCTTGTAAGCCACCTTGAGTCTCCTAAGAGGAGAGAAAGGTGAGGTATAAATCCAAACTCCTCCTCCTCCTCTTCTTCTGAAAATGCAGGGCCTATAGCACATGCTACTATTGCTCGTAAGTTAATCTGGCACTGTCTACATGTTTGAAACTGTCATGGCATTGTGAAAAGGAACCTCCGTGTGCTTCTGTTGGAGCAGCAGTGGCGTAGAAGGTTAAGAGCTCGTGTATCCAATCTGGAGGAACCGGGTTTGATTCCCAGTTCTGCCGCCTGAGCTGTGGAGGTTTATCTGGGGAATTCAGATTAGCCTGTACACTCCCACATATGCCAGCTGGGTGACCTTGGGCTAGTGACAGCTTCTTGGAGCTCTCTCAGCCCCACCCACCTCACAGGGTGTTTGTTGTGAGGGGGGAAGGGCAAGGAGATTGTCAACCCCTTTGAGTCTCCTGCAGTACAGAAAGGGGGGATATAAATCCAAACTCTTCTTCTTCTTCTTCTTCTTCTTCTTCTTCTTCTTCTTCTTCTTCTTCTTCTTCTTCTTCTTCTTCTTCTTCTTCTTCTTCTTCTTCTTCTTCTTCTTCTCAGTGAAAAAATGCGTATTTTCGATGTGTCAAAAAAACACTGAATGGTATGATTGTACGTGAAGAAAAAAATGAGTGAAAATGAAATGCTGACCAGTAGAAGTGATGCCGTCTGCTCCTTTTTGGAAGTCCAAATGCAAAGTGCAGGCAGATGCTTGCTAAGAAAGGAAATACTTGATGGTCATGTTTCTGCTGATATATTCCGGGTTGTTTTCCAAACCCTTGAACAACCTGGGGATTTAAATATGGGCCCTAAGTGGGAATATACAGAGCGATGTCTGTGGGCATCAGTTCATCTCTGCACATGCTATCAGTTTCAGCTGACATCTCCGTTGCAGCGGCCTGCGTCAGGTTGTGAAGTTCTGGTCTGTGAGAAACAGGATACAGGGAGGAAAATTAGCAAGTCATTAAGGAAATGACTAGAGAGCGGTCCATGACCAACTGCCAACATCAGCTCATTTGCATTGCGGAGGGCTCGGGCCGGATGCTACCTGCAGTCAGTGCTGACTTGGATCTCAGGGAGGTCATTTGTACCTACAGACTTCATGCTTCTCATTCCATTATTATTCCTGGGATGATAATCCTGTATAAAGGGTACAGGAACATCTGGCATAATGAATTGGGGAAAAAATGCAATGGGCTGAAGCTGAGATATGCTTGCAGCGGAAGCCAGAAGCAAATGTAAACGGCAAATGACAAAGCAGAACAGGAATATCATATCTTGTTGGGCCAAGCAAATAAATCATGCTCACCCCTTTCTGTCGGAATAGTACCAGAACAGGGGCACGTAGCCAAATATCTTGAACTATTAACTGAACCCCAACAGAGATGGATTATTACAAGGGCCAGATGCAATACTTTCCCATCGGCCATTACAAAGGGTCGCTACCTATCTATCCCTCTCCAGGATTGGGTCTGTCCACACGGCAAAAACTAAGTGGAGACTCTTGCTCACATTATACTTGACTGTCCGAGATATGTGGGCATTAGGAATTTCTCTCCTGGGCGGGTCTTAGACAAATCTGAAAGAGACTCTGACAACTCTGTTGTGGAGCTTTTGTTAAATAACACAGAAGCCATGCTCTTGGAAAAAGTAGCAAAATTTCTTTTAAAAGTGACAGAATTTTCTAAGTAACACCCAATGCTAGATACAGTTTATCTGTCTGTGTTTTGAATGTACTTTTGATTTTTACCTCAGAAATGTCTGCAGTGCTCTGGAGCCTATTTTAATATGCCTAATAAAGGTTGTTGTATTGGCAAATGACAAAGCCTGCTGTAAAACATTTTGCCAACTAATGTGTCAAAAGTGCATAATGAGTTGTTTAAGTGTATGGTGACTGCGGCTCGAATTGCATTCACAGCAAGCTGGATATCAGAGAAACCTCCACATCTGACAGAATGGCTGTTCGAAATAAAAACGTCTTCATCACAAAAATAGAGGAATAGCAAGAAAGAAACAAGCTGGTCTTCCATGAGAATAAAATTCCAGAGTCCAGACACACCCACCCAGAAGGCTTTCTCCCAGGTTCCTACTAAATGTACTGATGGGATGGAGAGGTAGCCCCCCCCCCTCCCCCCAGATGATCTTAATAAATGTGCAGGTTTTATGGGAGTAAATGGGTCTTCCGGTAACCTGCCCCAATATGTGAAGAAGAAGAATAAGAGTTTGGATTTATACCCTGCCTTTCTCTCCTGTAAGGAGTCTCAAAGGCCCTTTCCGCACTGCAGAAAGGGCGCCCCTGCACCGGCAGGAATTCTGCCGGTGGAGGGGTGGGGGCCGTTCGCATGGGAGCATGCGAGGGGCCCCCACAGAGGCCGGCGCAGGAGAGGCGGCTCCATGCGGAGCCGCCTCTTCCCTGTCCCCCTCCACTCACCTCGTTGCCTTCGTCATTCTCTGCTGGATCTCCTAAGACGCCCGGCTTCATCGCCTGCCCCTCCCGCAACCTCCAGGGGTTGGAGGACAGCGCGGGAGGGTCTCCGCAGTCCGGTAGAGAGACGCGAGGACGCATTTGCGAGGTGAGTGGGAGAGGGACGGGGAAAACAGTGTGTTCCCGGCGGTGCCGTTTGCACCGCGCCGGCAGGAACGCGCTGTTTTCCAAAAACCTCCAGGAGGGAGGTTTTTGGAGGCGGCCTGACGCCGCCCTGGGGGTGGTGGAGGGGAGCCAGGTCGGTGCTGCTGCATTTTAGCAGCGCCGCCTGTGTGAACGGCTCCCTGGGGACGGCGTTTTTGCCGTCCCCAGGGCGCCGTATATGGCCCGTGCGGAAAGGGCCAAAGTGACATAAAAACTCCTTTTCCTTCCTTTTCCCACACAGCCACATTGTGAGGTAGGTGGGCTGAGAAAATTCAGAGAGAACTGTGACTTGCCCAAGGTCACCCAGCAGGCATTGTGTAGAGGAGCGGGAAAACAAATCCAGTTCACCGGATTACAGTCCACCTGCTCCTAACCACTATGCCACGCTGACTCCTAAGAAGAGGAAGAAAGAACTTCAACCAAGAAACAACAGGAAGTCAAGAAGGTTGATCAAAAAACCTAACTGACAGAATAACAATGGATTATGTACAAGAAAAATCAAAGAATACGGATGATCATTATTAGTTTAATATCACAGCTGCCAGTTCTTTTGCTGGTAGTTGGCCTTTCGTTGCAATTTGAGCCTCACCTAGAAGCCTGGGACGTTGTAATGTATCGGCGTAGTATTTGTGTGGATCCCAGCAGGGCTGCCTTCTGAGTCTGACAAATGTTGCATTTGTCAATTTGAAGATTTTTCAAGTGGTGTCCTAGAGTTTTCCCTGACTTTCTCTGGACAATGTTCCCACCAGTTTTTAGCTGTTCTTATGTTGCAATTCTTGCATAAATTCCAGTGGATTATCTTGGCCACTGAGTTGTGTTTCTGTTTGGACTCAGTCTGGGTGATCTTTCTGCAGCAGCTGAGCACACGATCTACAGTTTCATTGGCTTCCATGAGCAATCTGCACTTTGATTGTATTTGTCCTAATTGACTGCTCTTGTGCAGCTAAATTCAGTTTCCTTTTTCAAAGTTCTACTTGTTAACCATTGCCAGGTCTTTTCATTGTCCACCTTATCCTTGATCTTCTCCAGAAATTGGCTGTGCAATAAGTGAACCATGTTTCTGGAGAAATATAATATTGAGCTTATTTCAAGGAGAGGGAGTTGTTTTGTTTTAAGTCTTTCGAATTCACAGCCCTTGTTTTAATTACATTTTTTTCTGCGTTCCTGCTTGGTTCTCTGGGCTTTCAATCAATGTCTGTCATTCTCTTCAATCAATGCCTGTTCTTGACTTTCATTCACATAATCGGCCAGTGCATGTTTCTCCTCTTCCACTGTTTGCTCTACTTACAGCAACCCTCTGCCACCAGATCTCTGGGGAAGGTACAGTCTATCAGTATCACTACATGAGTGTAAGGCATAGTGCATTGTCATAAGCTTCCGAGTTTTTCATTCCAATGCATCCAAGTGAACCTGTGCCAAGTTTCTGGTTTTGTACCTGATGATGGGTAAGGCCCACGTGTGGATGGTCTTGATGGTATTCCCACCATTTAATTTGGATTTCAATATTTTCCTGATCCTCTGGGTGTATTTTCTCCTGACCATAGTCTTCATGTGCCTGTGCTTGATGTTATCCAGCTGCAAAATGCCCAGGAATTTATTGTCAGGACCATGCCTGTCAGTATCTTGATGTCTTGCTGTGTGTGATTTGTAATTGTTTTCCTGTTTCCCTCTTCCTTTCCTAGCAATCTCCTGGCGCCAGCCCATCCTCAAAGAGGTGTGAAAGGTTCCCAGGTTCTTTGTAGCTTTGCAGTAGAAACTGTAGTGGACATTTGGTGTGGAGCGAAACAGGGGGATTAAAGGATATAAGTCCTGGATCTGAGCTCTCTAGCTCAGATCCTGCTTTACATTGTTACTCTCCGTATCACCTGGAATAAACTGCTTTTGGACTTTCCTACGGTCTCTGTTATTTCCACGTTCGTGAGTCTGACATTTATAGGCTTCCTTCGGGTTGCACTTGATTAGCTGGCTATCAGGCATTCCTATGCTGTCACTCTCAGTGATCTTACTCCTCTTTATTGCCACAGCGGTGCACTCTTCCAGGCCAACCTCCATCAAAATGTCTGTGCTGAATATTGGGACTGTGTTCACTAGTGACTGAATTTCTGTGTCTGATTTCCCATAGAACTTCAAATCATCCCTGTACAGCAAACTATTATTATTAGTTGATTTCACAGCTGCCAGTTCTTTAGCTGGTTGTTGACCTTGCATTACAATTCGAGCCTCACCCAGAGGCCTAGGAAGTTGTAATGTATCGGCGTAGTATTCGTGCGGATCCCAGCAGGGCTGCCTTCTGAATCTGACAGATGTTGATTTTGTCGATTTGAAGATGTTTCAAGTGCTGCCCAGTGTTTTCGGAATGGCGCCCAGGGTGATGATGATGATGAGGAGGAGGAGGAGGATGATTTTGTTGTTGTTTTTTATTCTACCCCTCACCTTGCAAGCTTGGGGTGGCTTCTGTTACGCTAGCTCAACAATAAGAACGTTCCAAAATAGTGGTGGGGAATGACTCGGCTTGGCAGGAAGAGGTAGGCTAGCAAGGGGATCTTTAACAACAACTCTACCAGAAAATGGCCTGGAAACGTACAGAGAATACAAGGAAACCAAAATAAAATTAAATGTTTTCATAGGTTTGGTAGAAACATTCATACAGCAAGACATAAAGAGGCTTACACAGCAGTTCCTACGAGATATAAGCAGGGAGGATAATAGGTTTGGATGAAAGATTAGGAGGGGAGTAGCAGGAACTTATACGTTACCTAGGTTCAGATGAGAGGTTCCTGAAGGAGGCAGAATTCAGATGGCCAGCAAGTGAATCCAAAAGAAGGATGATATATTGTGGCTCAAAACTATTTGGACACAAAGGAGGTTCAGACTAGTAAAAAAAGAGAAAACCCTGAGCTTCGGGTGAGCTGTACTTTTATACCCCAGAACATAGTCTGGGGTGAGAGCAGGGAGCTCCCTTTCTCAATTTCTTGGATTTCCATGCTGGAATAGCTGGGTTGAACTGATTAACAGTTTATCTATTGATTTCTAAGTACCGGGACATTAGAACCAATTGTCTATGATTAAATCAGGGGTAGCCTTAATGGCTTGGGCAGAGTTTCTTTTAAGAGTCTCTGTTAAGGTGTGGTGTGCAGATTTGGCTGAGGCAAAGGCTGTGTGTGAGCGAGTTGCCAGGCCAAGCATGGTACAGGCCTGACATTCTGCTCCCCTTAAGGCCCCCTTCCCCTGGATGGTCGGGGTGTGCTTTATGGAATGCCTCTATTAAATTCGGGGCGCGCACGTGAGTGTGGGATACCCATTCATTGAAACCAGGGGGTAAATTAGTCCAAGCCACTAGATACTGGGGATGGCCTCAGTGCAGGCGGGAGTCCAGGATGTTGCCAATTTTGTGATATAGTTCGCCCTTCACCAGGCGGGGCTCCGAAGGCTGCGGGGTTGGGTGCCAATTGTCGCTTGGAGCTGCTTTCTGGAGGAGGCTGGAATGAAAAACAGGGTGCACACCTTGCAAGTTTTTAGGGAGTTCAAGTTCCATTGCCACTGGGTTGATCACCCATATTACTTTGAATGGTCCAATGAATTTATGTCCTGACTCGCGGGTGCCTGGCACCCCCTAAAGTTCTTGGTTGAGACGTAGGCGTGGTCCCCAATTGCATAGGCCACCAGGCGGCGTTTGCGGTCGGCATGGGTTTTATAA
Source organism: Sphaerodactylus townsendi (assembly GCF_021028975.2). Lineage (NCBI taxonomy): Eukaryota > Metazoa > Chordata > Lepidosauria > Squamata > Sphaerodactylidae > Sphaerodactylus > Sphaerodactylus townsendi. The sequence goes on from NC_059434.1 coordinate 4,649,330, forward strand.
TCCTGTTTGGCCTTCTGCAGGGCCTCCTGTACTGATTTCCAGGAGGATTGGATGGATGCCACCCATTCCTGGAGATCTCCCTGTTCGAGCAGGAGGTCTCCCGCCAGGGGGAAAGGCTTGCTGTTCTGCCCGTAGACCACGTGGAAAGGGCTCCTGCCCGTGCTGGAATGCACCACGTTGTAGGCCAACTCTGCAAACGGTAGCAGGTCCGCCCAGTCATTCATCCCACCCCTAAGTCCTAGTCCCCATTTTCTTGTTCTCGTTTTCCCTACATAATGCATAAGGGCACCTGGTTGCAGAAAAGGGTGACTTGGCTTAGCTGTGGAGGATCCAGAACCTGCGACTGACTTTGATAACCCCTCGCGTTGGCCCTGGTCCATACGCCTCATCCCTCTTTCACTGCTGATCGTTTTGTGCATCTGTATTATTTGCCATTTTAAAACAAAACTGGCCTTATGGTACTTTGCAAATTGGGAACACACAATGTTCTCCAGTAATCTCACAGATGTTTTCCCTATTAAGGGGTAAATGGATACTCCCCTGTTTCCCAATTTATAATCATGTATTCGAACATTCCTACAGGCCTTCCTTATCTGTTTTCTGATTTCCTTTTGTCATCATCCCCTGAAGGCCACTAAACCCCTAGTAACTGTTTCATAGGTTACTTCCCTACAGGATCAGCTGCTTTTCCTGCAGCAGTCAGATAGAAATGGCATTTCTCTCTCTGGGGCTAATGTACTTCCTCGCCCATATAGCAGCGTATCCCCCTAGGTCCCCTTCAGTCTTTCTTTTCTATAAATTGTGTCCCAGAATTTTAATGTCCAAGTCTGTTTCCTGATGTAGGTAAATCAACCAATTATATCATATTTCATCTTACACTCATGACTTGAAATGTTATATTCCAATGACCTGGGCTAATAATATTTGCCAGAAGGATAAAGCTTTCTTTCTTTCTTTCTTTCTTTCTTTCTTTCTTTCTTTCTTTCTTTCTTTCTTTCTTTCTTTCTTTCTTTCTTTCTTTCTTTCTTTCTTTCTTTCTTTCTTTCTTTCTTTCTTTCTGAAATAGATGACTATACAGGTTCTCCCTTTACTCCTGGGGTTCTATTCCTTGGAAGTTCATGAACTCTGATAAGCATCCATTGATGGAATTTTCAAGAAATACAGAAGGATCAAATCCATCATGGGGTGGATATGGAGGAATTGATCGGGACAGTTTCTACACCCAGGCATGAAGAGGATTCAAGTGGAACCCGAGCAAGTCATGTAATATCTCTGTAATTATTAAGATGTTGCATTAATTCGCATTTTCTTTTCAGTTAAATATTCAGGCCTGTTTTTAAGGAGATGGATGAAAGCCAGACAACAACTTCCTGGGCAGTTTAGTGAGGAAAACAAGCCAGGCAAAGAGTCTTCCTTGCAGTTTTTCATGAGCTCTTTGCACAATAAACCACTTTGTGCTATCCAGTACTGCCTGTGGTAGGAAGAGAAGAGAATCTTATTCTGGCCAGCTAGGAATATCTAGCAGCTGATGTGTATTTTGGGGGGTATCGTGGTTTCTAATCACTTGAGCGAAGTCATGAGAATATGAATTGTCAATAGAATGTTTAAACTCTTGCTGGCTTTATTCTGATTTTACTCAACAATCTAGATGAAAAAAGTTTTTTATTATATTGTCGAAGGCTTTCACAGCTGGAATCACTGGGGTGCTGTGTGGTTTCCAGGCTGTATGGCTGTGTTCTTTAGGTGAAGCATTTCTCTTCCTCCCGATGGTTCTCCTACATGGAGGAAGTCCACCCCAAACGAAAAGTGCCTCAGACACGTAAATCAAAGAAACACTCTAAAGGCACTGGGCAGACTATTTTAGTTAGAAAAACTCCAGCGAATAGCAGAACACATAATAAAACCAACCTGGACACAGAATACCTTTCTTTTGGAAAACACTGAAATTCTGACCACTCTTGAGAACCGCCACACTTCACGGCCAGACTAATGTCAGGAGGCCTCATTATTATGGGGATTTTGCTATTAAGCTGCTTTCTCGTATGCTTGGGGTGTGGGAGGAATGGGTTACATTGCAATTTCTAACTGACTTTCAATTCGTCTCTCTGTATGATGTTATACTGGTACCAGGTGCTGCTCTGGCAAGGTCGTGGTGCCGGGTCCGCTCTTTACTCATTATCTCTTTCTACAGTTCCTTTTGGGCGCGCTTTCTCCCAGGATGGGGTGCAGTCTAAGCTTTGAATCTACTGGATTTTGTGTTGGCAAAACTCCCTTCAGTTCTGGCATGACCAGAGAAGATCCTCAATACTCAATAAACTACTGTTCTTTTACATGAGTTTGTTTCAGTTTTTGGGATTCTGACAACTACACAGAGAAGCCATTGAAATCCACAAGCACATGGACAATTTCAACAGAAAGGAAGAAACTATGAAAATGAACAGAATTTGGCTTCCAGTTTTGAAAAATACTAGAGTCAAGACAGTGACTAATCAGCTCCACACAGACACAGGATGACTATAGACAATCAAAGGGAACAAAGGCAAGACTACTTCTATTCAGATGCCTCACCTATTGACCTTGCTATCTCCATTGTTACATGCTACACTTCATTGTTACTCAGTTGCCAGGCCACTCCTACTCAGATGCCCTTACCTATTGACCTTCACTCACAGGTATATATACTCCACTTGCTTTCCTTTCTAACTATCAGATCCTCTGAAGATGCCAGCCACAGATGCAGGCGAAACGTCAGGAGAGAATGCTGCTAGAACACGGCCATACAGCCCGGAAACCATACAGCAGCCAAGTTTTTTATTAACAAATTGTCCTTTACAATATAAAATGGTTCTTTTAAATTTGTGTGATTCCTGAACTGTGGGAGAAGAATCCAGTTATGTTAACCTGTTAACGTTCACATTGTGCAGGCCTACCATATTTCTTCAAGCATTCAGCAATTATTTTACTCCAAGTTATATACACTCTGTTTGCCCATTAAAGCTTTGAAATGCATATAATATTCCTCCATATCATAGGAAAGCAGGGAAGACACAATGTATGCTGCTGTTTAAATATTAACAATAAAAATCAGTGCAATATACTTTCTTCCTGATCACATGTATTTATTATTTATTTAAATATTGTCCACCTTTCTCACTGTGACTCAAGGTGTAAATTTTTGCAATAACTAGGATGATACATTTCATAAGCAATGCAATAGGACTAGGATCACAGAAATTTGAAATAGAACTGTTGTCTGAACAAAGCATAAATAGTAAGCATGACATGTTTGTTGTAGTGCATGGTTAATATTGTAGAGTTTGCCCAGTCAAAGAAGCATGATATTGCATGCAGAAAATAAATTTCGAAAAGGTATATTGCAAAAGTAAAACTTATTTTATTCAAGTAGATTTGATTCACATTCAAGTTGCAGTTGAAAGAATAGGGGCAGCCCCATCCAAGCAGCCAGGTGGCTGGTTACAATGCCACATGGCCACGCCACCCTGCTCTCCCATAGAGGTTTCCCGGTGGTGTGGGAAGGCTTGCAAAGTGAAAAAATTCTCCCCACTGTCAAGAAGAACCCATAGGACTCAATAGATTTCCATCACCTTTTCGATGGCTTAAGTCTAAAGTACTGGATGCCAGAGGATTTGACCACAAGCAGATTCGGTCCCTCTTTGAGTTAAACTGAGAATCCCAATCTAAAGAGTACTTTCCCTATCACATGACCAGCTGATTCGGCATCCTGTTTATGGAAGTATGAGGGCATTGTTTCTACATGAGAGACCGATAGTTTTAGCTCTGAACATTCTGCTCATATCTATGATTAGCATCATGGTAAGTTATGTTTCTTTCTGTGGCACAGTGCGGAGTGTTTTACACAAAACAACCCGTTAATTACATAAAAAAAAAAAAAAAAAAAAAAAAAAAAAAAAAAAAAAAAAAAACAAAAAAAAAAAAAAAAAAAAAAAAAAAAAAAAAAAAAAAAAAATCCGCGCTTTGATACTGAGCAATAAAAGGTAAAAAAATACTCGTTCCTAATGGAGTAAATGGTCATTTGGTCATTTACAAATGAGTAAATGGTCATTTACACACTTGTGATATCCTTCACACTGAGCAGGTTTGATTCTCAGTTATATGCACATTTTCTCTTCTTCGGAACTCACCGAGAATCTCCACAGTTTCTGAAATCTGTTAAAGTGTGACTTTTTCTGTCCCTTAGCAGGGAAAATACAGGAGGTCACTGTGTGTTAAGCTTCCTTTGGATTTTCTTGCTCCCCCCAGCCTTCCCCACTGACACAATAGCAGCTTCTCCTCTATTTCGGTCAACATTTCAGAACAAACTGAAAGATTTTTTTCCCTTTTTTATTTTAACGCTAAAGATCTGTTGCTGGAGTGATAGACCCTTGAAATTCTATGAAATTAATGTGCTACATCCAAAACAATATAAGATTCACAAACACGCGTGGCACATCGGCGCTGGCTCAAGCAATTTATATTACTTGTTAGTTTCTTGTAAAGTATGCCAAATTGTTGGCTATTAGACTTATCAAACTATTATATCTCCATAACACATATATATCTCCACTTTAAATCCAATTCATGCCACAATTTATTACAAGACAACCTTCTCTCAAGTCCATAATCATGTATTTGTTAAACCAACAATGTCCATAATCTTGTAAATATTATTGCGTCAATGTCACCCGTTGTGACTGTAATACAAGTTCATGACAATTAATGAAAATCCTGAATTGGTGGCTTGAATTACTTATAAATACTGTCCCAATTCAAGGGCAGTCAAAGCCAGGAAGGATGCAGTTACTTTATAAAAAGAAATAAACCTTCATTCATGGCAATAATAAGTTGATATAAGGATTGTTATGTACAGAATCACTGGTTGAGGGTTCCTTATCAAGTGCATGAACACTTCCCTTGAAGAAGACAGACGAAAACGCGATAATCAGCTCAAAGCGTTTGGGAAGTACAACGGAGTGGATTGAAATATATACAACTGAAAATGATGAGAAATTTGACTGTTTGTGAGACCCTTGAAATTGACATGAAATTTAATGATCTAGTAAAGTAATGCTAAACCAAAGACAGCACAAAAAAGAAAAACCCCTCCTCAAATGGAGGTTGCACGGAAAGAAGCAGCAGCCTGCATGGGGGGAAAATCCTTGTGAAAACAAAAAGGCATGGGAAAAGCCCACTGTGAAGCAGACACCCGAGGGGAAAGCGCTGCATGCCAATATCTCACAAGGGAATATGTTGTCTTTGTCACTTGGCAATGGGACTGGCGTTCTTCTCTGTAAGGTTCTGGGCCGTGCCCCCCTTGCATGGCAATAGAACGATCCATTCCTGCCACAGCATCTCTTCTCAATTTGTTGCCATCTTCCGAGGCCAACCCTAACAGAAAAGCTATGCTTTATTTGTTAGTGTTTTCTCGCATCTGGAGTTTTATTGTGCACTAATAATTCATCGTTTTAAACGTGCTGTTTAACTGTTGCTTTTCGCTACGTTCAAACCCCCTCCCCCAGTTCAGTACAACTGAATGGACTCCAAATGCAGTTAATTGGTGTCATAGGAAAGAATCTGTCAAAGCCAGGCATTTCTGCTCACTTGTGAAGAAGGTTGTTAAGTGTTGAAATTCTAAAGAGAAACCCCAGGTACACGGCCATTATTAAAATGGCTGACTACATCATTCTTTCGAGTAATTGCAGTTATTTAATGGAGCCTTGGAACTGCCTTTCAATGTCAAACCATTTTTGCAAGATATTGACAAATGGGAGTAATATTATTTGAGGTCACAACTTCTGTCAAAATGAGTACCACATGTCCAAGGTTAAAATAGTAATTCTGAATTTGTTCGACATGCACCCATTTTACTTGTCATATTTTCACACTAGCATAAACGGCAATAGAAGGACTTATCCTGTAATTAGCCAAGTGTGTAAATTTACTTCAAAGGAAGCTGTGCTCCCAGCCTGCCCTGTGTAAGTCAGACCTAAAATACCACTAGTCAAGAGAGGCAGGCCCTATTTACACAGTTGCCTCATCGTGGACTGGAAGAATTGATACTAGAACTATATAGTTAATTGTAGTCCTTATGGGTTGTGCATGTAAGGGCTCAGCCAAATTTAATTGGCTCGTCATGAAGTCTAGACTTCAGGTTGGCAACTATTTTTCTAAGCAAAGGATCCTATGGTTTTATCATATAGTTTTTGGCAATTCCTAGAGCTACCCTTTATCACATTCAGGTTTTACCTGTAAGTGAAGTCATGTTGGCAGTGCAGCTAATGTCTCACACAAAAAGAAGAAGAAGAAGAGTTTGGATTTATATCCCCCCTTTCTCTCCTGCAGGAGACTCAAAGGGGTTGACAATCTCCTTGGCCTTCCCCCCTCACAACAAACACCCTGTGAGGTGGGTGGGGCTGAGAGAGCTCAGAAGAACTGTGACTAGCCCAAGGTCACCCAGCTGGCGAGTGTGGGAGTGCCCAGGCTAATCTGAATTCCCCAGATAAGCCTCCACAGCTCAAGCGGCAGAGCTGGGAATCAAACCTGGTTCCTCCAGATTAGAGTACACCTGCTCTTAGCCACTATGCCGCAAACCCAAATCCTCCCCCCCCCCCCCCCCCCCCGCCCCGCAGCCCTCCCATTCGTTGCCAGGTTTGGCATGGAACCCCTGCCTCCAATTGTTATTTATTTCAGCTGCTGTTTGAAAGCATAGCATGAGCACCCTCCCTTACACACAAATATATACACACACACAGTATGAATGGTAGGGTCACCCACTCTACACTGGGAAATTGCTGGAGTTAAGGAAGGGGGAGGCTGCCTGGGGGGGAGAGGGATCTCGGCAGGGGATCCTGCCAGAGAATCCAACCACCAGAGCTGCCATTTTCTCTAGAAGAACGGGTCTCTGCAGTCTATATCAGCAGAGTTTAAAACGGAGTCACTCTGGTAAGATGAGAAGATATGTAGTCTTCTTGCACTCACTGCAACCTTCTACCATGCTTGGGAAAGAATACTCTCCATGCAAGATGTTCTTTCCATAGGAAGGCTTTTACTTTAGCAGTTCCAAGGTTACACACGTCTATCTATACAAGACTATCAGACTACACAGAAAACTTCAGCTATAATAAAGTTCAACACACACAGAACTTAACTCAGGCTCAATTCTATCTCAACTCAGCATAGCATGTACAAATGCATACAAATGCATACATCCCGCCCACGCAACAGCCTCTCATTGGCTAGAATTACAGTTGAACTCACCAATCATGCTAAAGGTAAATCTTTGCTACCTCTTGGCCCTAGACTGACTGTCTCCGTCCTTTGGGTTCACAAACCCTTGCTAACTCAGAAGATGACCTTCTAATGAACTTTTGCTCTTTTTTATATATCATGACAGTCTAATGATCAGTTGTTGTTTTTTAAAAATGTTTTAGTAGCATTTCACATATATATCTAAAATTAGTATTACAAATGCATTTAAGTAGCAGTATATACATCTCCAACCTTTTGACAAGAGATTGTACAGTATAGACAATTTTTTTATGTTTAACAATTTTTATTATTAAACACCTATCACCTCCAGACTCTACCCTCTTATCAACTAATCGTATTGAAACAGGAGATGCCACACTGCTATAGATTAAAACAAAAAAGAAAATGATTACATCTACAACAGGGTGGTAGTAGCACTTCCATATACCCCTCCCTTTCCCCTTACCCCCCTGCAATTGTCCCCCTTACCCCCTCTGGAACTTCCCCTACAGAACATAATAACAAGTTTATTTGATGTTACTTTACTAAACCATTTAATGTAGATTAAAACAAAATAAAGATCTAAGAATCTAACTATGTCTATCTTTAATGAAGGTCTTCTGCTTATGTCTCTATCAGGATATGGTGACTTCAATCTAAAAAAGAAAGTAAGAAATATAATCAAAAAATTAATTATATGAGTAAAATTTTGGTGCCACTAGCCTAAAAACTGCACCCGCTGCCAGCCAAAAAGTGAAAAAACACTAAAAAATACAAAACCCGCAAACGAACCTGGACAATACGTGACCCGGTATTGTCTGCCCACTTAATCATTGTATTTTTAACTACTTCTGTTTCCATATTTTGTTTCAACAGAGTTTGATATATTTTTCTCAGTTCTTTCGGTCCTATATTTAAAAATACTTTGTCTAATTCGTTACCTTCCTTTATTAGAACCCATTTCTCTTGATCTTTTAAAAAACTTTCTCTTAGTTGAAAATATGTAAACCATTGACATTGACAGTCATTTTTCATTATCAATGTTTTAGTTTTTAACTCTAATTTACCTTCTTTCCAGTCTGTAATCTCTCTGTATGTAAGCCAGCCCCCTTTATTTATATTGTCACTTATTTGTAGGACTTCTGCCCTAGAAAGCCATAAAGGTATCCCTGTATGTTGATATTTCTTTTATGATTTCTTTCTCTCCCTTGGTGATTCCTTTTAATGTAATTTTGGCCAAAACGGAGGGCGGATTTTAAAATATTTTATCTCCTTTTTTCTTTGAGTCCGTTGACCATAAATAATTATGCCAACCCTTATTTATATTGAAACCCTCTAATTTCAATACTGTTGTATTTTTTAGGTTGAGCCAATCTTTAATCAAAGTCAGTGCTACATCGTGGTATAGCTTCATATCAGGTAAAGCAAATCCTCTTCTTTCTTTACTGTCTATCATATTTTGATATTTAATTCTAGGTTTTCTGCCTGCCCAGATAATTTTCGTTCTTTTTTCCACGTGTTAAAGTATTTTGTTGTTGTAATTAATGGGACATTTTGAAATAGGTACAATAATTTGGGTAATATTGACATTTTTACTGAACAAATTCTCTCTATCAATGATAGGTTTAATTTTTGCCATTTTGTTAAATTTAGTTTTATTTCTGACCAGGTCGGCTCATAATTGTTTCTTATCAGGTTCTTATTATTATTCTCTAGTGTAATTCCCAAGTATTTCACCTTCTTTGCTATTTTAACTCTGCTTCCTCTTCATCAGTTAAGTTTTTTACTAGTAGGTTAGATTTGTCATAGTTTATCTTAAAGTCTGCTGCATTTCCAAATTCTTGAATAGTTTTGAGTAATTCTTGTGTTTTATTTATAGGGTCATCTAAGAAAATCACCAGATCGTCTGCATATGCCCTTCGTTTATATATATTCCCCTTGATCTCAACTCCATTTATTGTCTCCTCTGATCTTATATTATGTATTAATTATTCTATCACTATAATAAATAGTAATGATGATAGTGGGCATCCTTGTCTTGTTCCTTGATTTATTATAAAATTTTCAGTGAAATCTTCATTTATTTTAATCTTAGCTTTTTGTTCTGTGTAAATACTATTGATTGCATTCCAGAAATTACCCTTAGTACCCATCATTAATAATAACCTCAATAAAAAAGTCCAATTAATTCTTTCAAAAGCTTTCTCAACATCTAGAAAGAATTGTGCCATGGGTACGTTTGGTGTTAAATTTAAATATTCTATTACATTGAATACTATTCTTACTATGTTTAATTAGTCTGTTAGGTAAAAATCATGCCTGCTCCTTAGTTATATATTTATTTAATACTGGTTTCAGTCTGTTTGCTAACACATTCACAAAAATCTTATAGTCAATGTTTAATAAAGAGATGGGTCTGAATTCTTTGGGCTCATATATCTTTTTTCCTTTTGGGATTAGTGTAATATTTGCCTGCTTCCATGATTGTAGTGTTTCCTCTCCGTTCAGTAGTCTAATGATCAGTTGTGATTGTGAGAGAGCTCTAGGACCAAACTAGAGGTTGGCAACCTTATGTCAACAACACACTTCCCATCAGGAGCAACATATTTGCCATCCTTTGCATCTTATCTTCTCATCTCTGCTTGTTCCTATCAACTGGGTCCATTTTTGATGTCCCCTCCCTGCAGTGCCCTCCCTGCAGAGTTCTCTCTTCCCCCTTTTTCAATAAACTTAGGCAGTGGCATAGCTGCCACAGGGCATAGCTGCCACAGGGACATCTGGGGACAAATTTCCCAGGCATCCCCGTGGGAGACACAAGGTCCTGGGAGCATTCTGTTGGATATGGTGACAGGAAAGTTTGGATTGTTGGTGTCTGAAATTTGTGGCCAATGCTATGATAATGTGTTAAAGAAGTGCAAGCTATAGTGCTTGAAGAAAATCCTCAGATTTTTTGGTACCTTGGAATCTTGTACCTTTGGAACCTTGGAGCAGCAGTGGCGTAGGAGGTTAAGAGCTCATGTATCTAATCTGGAGGAACCGGGTTTGATTCCCAGCTCTGCTGCCTGAGCTGTGGAGGATTAACTGGGGAGTTCAGATTAGCCTGTACACTCCCACACACGCCAGCTGGGTGACTTTGGGCTAGTCACAGCTTCTTGGAGCTCTCTCAGCCCCACCTACCTCACAGGGTGTTTGTTGTGAGGGGGGAAGGGCAAGGAGATTGTAAGCCCCTTTGAGTCTCCTGCAGGAGAGAAAAGGGGGATATAAATCCAAACTCCTCCTCCTCCTCCTCTTCTTCTTCTTCTTCTTCTTCTTCTTCTTCTTCTTCTTCTTCTTCTTCTTCTTCTTCTTCTTCTTGTGTTGGTGCGTGCTGCAGGACATTCTGGCTGGGCATATTTTTTTTTTAATATTACATCATATTAATTTTTTTCTGGGGCATTAAAATGCTGGGAAATGGCCTTAAAGCATTGATACAACTGACCCTGAAATCTCTATGTTGGACACATTGGAGAGGTTGGCCAGGTGCCTTCAAATCATTTTTGTTACAGCAACCAGCTGGCTCATAGTACATGGCTATATCATGATGGGTACGTGCGAGCAAAGAAACATGCTTAGCCCTCTTTGCACTCAGCTAGGGTCCTCAAGGCAGCAAACAATGTAAAAAAAATAAATTTTAAAAACAGTGTGTGGACGTTAAGTGCCATCAAATCTTTTCTAATTTATGGTGACCCTATGAATTAATGACCTCTGAAATCATTACTCACGAATAGTCTTGCTCGGGTCTTGCAAATTGATAATTGTGGCTTCCTTTCCTGGGTTCATTCACCTCATGTTGGGTCTTCCTCTTTTCCTGTCCCTTTCAGCTTTTCCTGGCATTATTGTCTTTTCCACTGACTCTTTGTGTTCTTACAATGTGACCAGTTTGGTCATTTTTGCCTCTAGGGAAAGTTAAGGTTTTATTTGATCTAGAACTCACCAATTTGTCTTTTGGGCAGTCTATGGGTTCCCTGAAACTTTTCTCCAACACTACCTTTCAAAAGAATCTACTTTCTCCTGCCTGACATCTTCACTGTCCAACTTTCACATCCATCCATAGTAATGGGCAATACTATGGAATGAATTGTCTTGATCTTGGTTGTAAGCAACACATGTTCACACTTAAGAAACTTTTCTACCTCCTTCATGGCTGCCTTTTCCTGTCTCAATATCCTTCTGATTTCTTGGTGGCAGTCTCCCTTTTGGTTGACGGTTGAGCCAGTACCTGTGTATAAAACCAACAATTAACTATTTGGATTGTGATATTTCCTACAGCATAAAATTTGTTGCATCAAATATGTAATTCTTGGTGGCTATCACCTACCAAGTCCTTCAAGGTCTTGCAAGTGTAATGGTTACACTGTGTAAACTGGTGTGTGTGTGTGTGTGCTTTCTGACCTTGGCGAGGTTTCTGCTGGACTTTCTTGGCTCAATGCCCGGGAAGGGGAATTTAGCTGTTTTGGTTATCTTTTACTTGCTTGCCAGTCTGTGTGAAACCCCGTGTGAAATCCTGCCTTGTTTATTACTTTTTGGCGGGAGCCTGTCTGCTAAAAGCTGTGGGTTGTAATGTGGGTTTCAGTTCTCGCATTGCCTGTTTCTGACTAAGAATGCCAGCTCAATAAAGAACTCATAACAGTTACTTTTGCCTGGACTTTGCTAGTTCGTTACACACTGAAACCTGTTATCCTTGCCCTTCCCACCTCACAACAAACACCCTGTGAGGTAGGTGGGGCTGAGAGAGCCTTGTGGTGAGCATACATTCCCTTCGGGGCAGACTTTCCCTTACTGATTCCTTTTTCCCACCATAACACTCAGCTTGCTACAGATCACACTTTCCTCAGGTCTTCAAAGAGCAGGGAAAGCCTGAACTTTTCTCTGCCTGCGCAGGGAGAGGAAAGCAGCCGGACATCTGTTTGGCTTGCTTCATGTTTGCCACCCTTCCCTGGCCACAGAGGATCACTTCTTCTGGATCGTCATCGCCCGTAGCCACAGTGATCCGTGTTTCTGCCCTTTTAATTTTCTCCCCACTTTTTCAACATTCCATTTGCAAAAACATTAAAAGGGCAAAAATAGCCACAGATCACCATGGCAACTGGAAACAGCAATGCTGAAAAAGAGAGCAAAAATGGAGGCTAGGTTTAGGGCCAGCAGTGGGATTTTCTCAGGTGTAGCCAGAAAAAAGCACGAGGAAACCCCAATGCTGAGCAAGCAGTTGTGGGGCAGGCCTGCTGAAGAGGTATCAGGAGAATCTATGGTTTCAGTGTGTACATGTGTGTTCACTTCATATAGTCTATCAAAATTATATTTCAAGGCTGTTTTGTTGGTTAAAGAGTCCATATCACTTCACGCTGGGTAAGTGGCCTTATACAACATGAACCCAACATATCTTAGGGACTGTCTTTCCCCTTACGCCGAGTGCAGAGGGCAATTTACTGGTGGTCCCCAGCCCCTCTGTGGTCGAATCCCCACTACCGTCTTAGCCAGGTTTCAGAACACAAACTAACCAGGTTTGAGGTCCTTTGTGTTCTGAAACCTGGCTAAGACGGTAGTGGGGATTCAACTTATGATACAGCTTTTACTGCCCTGGCCCCTGCCTGGTGGAATGCCCTGCCTCCAACATCAGGGCCCTGTGGGCCTTGGAGCAGCAGTTCTACAGGGCCTGCAAGACAGAGTTATTCCGCTGGGCTTTTGGGTAGGCCAGCCGTTGATGGGCTGTTCTCTGCTTCCTTTTTTATATTCTTCAATTCTGTGCTACAATTATTGCCTGATCCTCCTCCTCCCAGGTGGGGTGAGTTCTGTGAGGATGTGTTTTATGATCGCCATCTGTATAGTATTCTACTTTTGGATTTTGTATAGTTTATTATTCTTTTAAATTTGTTCTATTTATTGATGTTTTAAAGTGTTTATAATCTGTACACCACCCAGAGCCTTTTTGGGGGTGGGCGGTTTAGCAAACTGGGTACAGGCACAACTCAGTGGCCAAGATGATCCACTGGAAATTTATGCAAGAGTTACAACATAAGATCAGCTAAAAACTGGTGGGAACATTGTCCAGAGAAATTAACGGAAAATGAGAAGGTCAAGATCCTGTGGGACTTTTGAATCAAATGGACACACTGTTGAAAAATAATACACCACACATCACAGTGATCGAGGACAAGAAAGTGACCATCGTTGACATAGCAGTCTCCGGTGACAGCAGGGTCATTGAAAAAGAACATGAGAAGGTCACTAAATAACCACAATGTGGAAATCGAGCTTCAGCATCTATGGCACAAACCAGCCGAGGCCGTCCCAGTGGTAATCGGCACGCTGGGCGCCATTCCGAAAACACTAGGGCAGCACTTGAAACATCTTCAAATCGACAAAATTCACATCTGTCAGATTCAGACGGCAGCCCTGCTGGGATCCACACGAATACTACGCCGATACATTACAACTTCCTAGGCCTCTGGGTGAGGCTCGAATCGTAATGAAGGCCAACAACCAGCTAAAGAACTGGCAGCTGTGAAATCAACTAATAATATTTAAAAATGTCTGGCTGACAAAATGTGATGGACAGCTGGCTCCTTCCCTTCTGAAGCAGCCTTGTCTTTGAATGCTGGAACACTCCATCCTTGTGGTTTCTGAGATATTTTAAGTCTATATTCCACATTAAAACTTTCTATTTTCCTCTGGGTAATGTGGCTCCTCAGGCCTCAATAGCTGGGTTTTTGCCTCAAAGAATCAGGCCCTATCAGCAGAGTCAAAGGTGATTACATAGCCCTGTAGCCATTTAAGATTTTCTGTGGCTCAATTAAGTCTGTACAGCATGCTACAGCCACCGAGGCTCTGTTTATTCAGTGAAAGTGCTCTGTAATTTATTTAAAATAATCCATCTTTAACAAATAAAGAGGCCATTGACGACCCATCGCTGCAGGCATCTATTTAAACGCACTCCTCTTGATGGTCTGTTTTGCTGGCTGAAGTTAAATACCTGACAAAAGTGATTCAGTTTTTCAGGAGGGAAATCAAACTTTGTATGTAGGCTGTTTGTTTTCTTTTATGCCAGTAATCAGTTAGAATTTCTTTCCCCCCCAACTGATTAGCCATTAAAAAATGATTAATGCATTTTGGTTATGGTAATAACAGATTTTGACAGGTTCTGATGGAGGTTTAAAACTGCTTGGGAGTTGTGCCTCTTATTCTCCCGTGCTAATAAGGGATCATGTTAGACCTTTTGTATATGCACCTAACGCTGAATTAAATGTTTATGCACCATAACAAAAAGTCTTTTCTTTCCAAAGTGTAGCATATGCAAAGGGTTGTGTATGGGGTTTCTCTCTCTCTCTCTCTCTCTCTCTCTCTCTCTCTCTCTCTCTCTCTTGAACAGTTCAGAAGAGATTCATTCATCAAACGACCTCTTGTGGCTGGGTCATCTCTGAACATCAAAGATTGCAGCCTAAGTCCCTGGTAAGTGGTGTTACTTGTTACCCTGGAAAATTCCCAAGCTAGAGTTTTCTCTCCGAGTGATGAAGAACAGCCATTAAAACATGCCTGGGGAATAGGAGAAAAGCGCAGCTCTAAGTTTTCACAAGAGAGGCAGAATTTCCGTTGGTTAGAGAATTGCCTTCTCAGAGGTTAAGGAGGAATAAAATCCTAACAGACATGGGGACTTTCCCCACTCACCGTTTGTGGTGCAGTAACCCAGTCAAATGACCCGGGGTTTTCAAGCGCTCCCCACCACGCCAGTGGCGACAGCGCAGTCGCTCCGAATTTGCCGCTCTCCCTGCTCCTCAGCGAGCGTCAATTTTGCTGCTGTTTGGAACAGCAACTTTTGGGAAACTGCGCGCTGGGCACGGGGTCGTGGGAACTTCGGCAGCTAGCGCGATACTGAATTTCGAGCCGCTGACTGTGACGTGTGTGCTCCTGACCAATCAGGCAACAGCAGGGTTTGTCTACATGGCAACGAATTCACATCAATTTCGGGATGGGGGAAAAAATCCTCAAAAGCGGCACAACATCCAATCACAACAGAGACACGCCTCCCCCCCCCCCCGTGCCACCAAACGCGCGGTCTTGGGGAATGCTTCATTTCCGAGCCACACAGTATTTAGGTAAGGGCAAACAGTGCTGTGGGGAGCATTTTTCCGCGCTGGAAAGCAGCAGAGTGTAAAGGGCGTGGATTACATGAGCTGCCATTTCTGAAGTGGGGAAAGGCCCATGGTGGCCTCTCATGTCTAGTATTCAAATGATTTAGCTCCATCTTTTCTTCTTTGTAGAATAGAACAAGTGGGGTGGGGGAAAGCTCATTTAGGCCCTTTGTGTGCTTACTGTTTGCAATGAGGCTCCGCAGTGGGATTTCACAACTTTCTCATTTTACACTTGAAAAAGTGCCCTGCCAAGCCCAGTTGCCATTTTGTTGCCTGCCCTCTGCTTCCAGATTGGGAGGTTATTTGCAGTCTCGCTCCCTCCCTCCCTCCCTCCCTCCCTCCCTCCCTCCCTCCCTCCCTCCCTCCCTCCCTCCCTCCCTCCCTCCGTCCCTCCGTCCGTCCGTCCGTCCGTCCGTCCTTCCTTCCTTCCTTCCTTCCTTCCTTCCTTCCTTCCTTCCTTCCTTCCTTCCTTCCTTCCTTCCTTCCTTCCTTCCTTCCTTCCTTCCTTCCTTCCTTCCTTCCTTCCTTCCTTTTGGGGGTGTGTGTGAAGGGACTTCTGTGATAGGCATCATTGTCCAGGAAATGCTGACCAAAAGTGAGCAGGACTGCTCCTCAGGGATGAAAAGAGGGGAAACTGTGCCCAGGGCTCAAGCAAGTCCTGCGCCCCTGCCACAGTGCTGCCCGCCCCACCCCAGAATGCCCTGGAATGCCCCCACCACGCCCCACCCCGGCCATGCCCCTGCCACAGCGTGCGCCCAGGGTGTCGAACCCCCCCCATTGGCACTATGCCACTGCTGCTTCTGCATGGGTGGGGGAAGGCAGAGAGGAGCAGAGAACTTGAAGCCACCTAAACAGACACTGGCCTGCTCCGCCCTTCTTGCAGGGACTGAGGCGCCTGGTGATTGAGGGGTACTTTCACTTCAGTTGCGAGATATATGTAGCCTGATTGATATATGTGAAGGGCCTCTTCCTCTCTCTTCTGATCTTCATGGCTTTAACACAGATTGTAGATTGCGAGGCTAAGTGACCCTGGTGAGTCATCTCCCGGCCCTACAAATGCTCACCGCTCCAGAGATTTACCATCGCTTAAAGACTAGATTATTCGATCAAGAATATCAATTTCTCCTGAGCAAAGCGCAAAGCTCTTGCTCTCCAATATTCTTTGGGATTATCCCTCAGAAATCCAGCCCTGCTATATACCTGGAACAACTTGTTAATTACAATCGCAGATGGGTCATGACTAGAGCAAGGTGTAACTCTTTTCCGTCAGTACATCTTCAAGGTCGCTTCTCTAGTATTCCACAAAATGAGCGTTGCTGTCGATTTTGTCCTGATACAACAGATTCACTTTCTCATATTCTGCTTCACTGTTCAAAATACAACAACATCAGAACAGATTTGAGAACTGTATTACCAACAGGATTTATGCTCCTTTCTGATAAAATAAAAATGGCTAAGCTTCTAAATAACTCTAATGTTGAAATCTCTGAAGCTGTTGCTGTATTTTTACTCTGTGTACTGCAAGTTGCGCAATAATGATCTTTTTATTGTATTTGGAACTCTTGACACACACCGGTTTTACGCCTAATAAAGGTTTTTGATTTGTATTTGTATATTAATTTTTTTCTGGGGCATTAAAATGCTGGGAAATGGCCATAAAGCATTGATACAACTGACCCTGAAATCTGTGTGTTGGACGCATTGGAGAGGTTGACCAGATGCCTTCAAATCATTTTTGTTACAGCAACCAGCTGGCTCATGGTACGTAGCTATATCATGATGGGTACGTGCGAGCAAAGAAACATGCTTAGCCCTCTTTGCACTCAGCTAGGGTCCTCAAGGCAGCAAACAATGTAAAAAAATAAATTTTAAAAACAGTGTGTGGATGTTAAGGGCCATCAAATCTTTTCTAATTTATGGTGACCCTATGAATTAATGACCTCTGAAATCATTAATCACGAATAGTCTTGCTCGGGTCTTGCAAACTGAGAATCGTGGCTTCCTTTACTGGGTCCATTCACCTCATGTTGGGTCTTCCTCTTTTCCTGTCCCTTTCAGCTTTTCCTGGCATTCATTCATTCATTCATTCATTCATTCATTCATCCATCCATCCATCCATCCATCCATCCATCCATCCATCCATCCATCCATCCATCCATCCATCCATCCATCCATCCATCCATCCATCCATCCATCCATCCATCCATCCATCCATCTTCAAGGTCGCTTCTCTAGTATTCCACAAAATGAGCGTTGCTGTCGATTTTGTCCTGATACAACTGATTCACTTTCTCATATTCTGCTCCACTGCTCAAAATACAACAACATCAGAACAGATTTGAGAACTGTATTACCAACAGGATTTATGCTCCTTTCTGATAAGATAAAAATGGCTAAGCTTCTAAATAACTCTAATGTTGAAATCTCTGTTGCTATATTTTTACTCTGTGTACTGCAAGTTGTGCAATAATGATCTTCTTATTGTATTTGGAATTCTTGACACACACCGGTTTTTATGCCTAATAAAGGTTTTGGATTTGGATTTGGGTCATCTCCCGAAAGAAAAAGGATGTGCCTGTTTGCCCGAGGGGGAAGACCAGCCAGATGGCCGTATCTCTATCTCTATTGCAGCCATGAGATGCCTTAGCCTCTAAACAACTCTCTTCACGCTTTCTCTGGGAAAAAGGAGGGAGGGATCGATTGGGAATAAAGGACTCCAAGAAAGCCAGGTCGAGCAGAACCGGCTTTCTGAAGCTGGGTGCTTCATACAACCTTCCAATAAATGCTACTAATCAAGAATGCAGAGGCTGTTTATTGACTGAGGAGACATGACCTAACACATAAACAGGGAAAAAGTCGCCCTTTGCCTGATTTTAGGAACCATGGGTCTTCTCTGATCTGTGATGCGGTAGGTTCGGGGGGGGGGGGCATATGTGCAACTAAAAATCTGTCCCGAAGGAAATGTAAGCTAACCGTGGGGAAGACACAAGTGCACAAATGGCCTTCCATTCCTTTCAGGCAGCCCTGCAGGTTAGGCATTAATTTATTCTCCCTACACTTCTTATGTAAATGGTTCAGAAAAAGGAGATGCTACTTGTCCAAGACAGAACTCTGAACATTCTAGACCGGAATTCTGGGAACAGATATGTGTGAACATTTGCAAGTTCGGCTCCTGTCCCTGCCAGTCATGAGACAAGTTTTAGGAAAGCTGATCATTGAATACTTGTATATTAGTTAAGATGTGCCTATTTGCATGATTATGCTGCTTGTCCATATGAGTGTTTTTTGCCCAGCGCATCGCTCCATCTATCTCTATCTCTGAGTTTTATAAGCATGTAGTTAAAAGAAAACAGTTTTGAACTGAGACTTACTATTAAGATTCCTGTATATCTTTTAGTGTTTGTTCATGAACCCAGGCAATCTTTTGATCATTTCTTGCAAATGCTTCTCAAGTATTTATTTATTTAAAATGCTCTATGCTGCCTTTCCACCCAAGTCAGTCTTTCTAAGGCAGTGAACATTAAATTTATAAACCACATAAACCACATTAGCACACACACAATGAAAAATAAGAGTTACTGGGAGAATGCCAAACAAAAGTTTTCACTTCCTGGTGGAAGACAATCATGGAGGGAGACAAAGAAATAATTCTGGGGGGAAGTTAAAAAAAACTTACGGTAAGTCCTTTCTCCGGTTGTCATTTGTCTAAGCTTAGATGAAGGGGGTATCCAAAGTTGAGCCTCTGAAGATGATTGGATGTGTATGGGAAGATATGAGAAGGAAGGAAGGAAGGAAGGAAGGAAGGAAGGAAGGAAGGAAGGAAGGAAGGAAGGAAGGAAGGAAGGAAGGAAGGAAGGAAGGAAGGAAGGAAGGAAGGAGGGAGGGAGGGAGGGAGGGAGGGAGGGAGGGAGGGAGGGAGGGAGAAAGGAAGGAAGGAAGGAAGGAAGGAAGGAAGAAAGGAAAGGAAAGGAAAGGAAGGAAGGAAGGAAGGAAGGAAGGAAGGAAGGAAGGAAGGAAGGAAGGAAGGAAGGAAGGAAGGAAGGAAGGAAGGAAGGAAGGAAGGAAGGAAGGAGTATTAGAGTGGCCATGAAACATTTGGAGAAGGTGAGTATGAACAAACATTGTCAAAAACATTCTGGAAACATTCTACATGGCTTATGTGAACAGGGCCAGAGAACAGGTTGAGAGTGTAACTGGAGCATCACCTAAAGCATAGCAGCAAAATTCCCTGACTGCAAAGAGCAAAAGTCTTCCCCAGAAGCTTATGTAGGGGTCAGGCATGATCACATGACCTGCTTTGGCCAACTGGTGTGCAAGGGCCTTTTCTGCGGTCTGATAGGCTTTTTCTTTTAGTCACAGCACGGCAAACTAACTTTTCTCCAATTGAAGACCTGCCACAAAATCTTGTCTCAAAATGATCAGATGACCTTGACAAGACTGAGCCCTTTCACTTCAAGGGCCCTTTCCACATGGGCCAAATACAGCGCCCTGGGGACAGCAAAAACGCCGTCCCCAGGGAGCTGTTCACATGGGGGGCGCAGCTGCTTTGCAGCCGTGCTGCCCTGACTCCTCCCCAGTAGCGCAAAGCCGCCATGTTCCCACCTTGCTCCCCGAGCGAGGTTTTTGGAAAACGGCAGCTTCCAGCTGCTGCCTTGCGAACGGCAGCGGCTGGAAGGCGCCATCCCTCCCCTTTATCCTGATCAACCTACCTTCTCTGTGACCGTCTGGCACATTGCCATGGCCATTTCTTCATGTGAGGTGGCACTGGGCACCAGTTGGCTCCCTGCACCCGCAGCGACCCGGCTGGTGCCTGGTAGCTCCCCCCATGCCAGGGTACCGCTCACCAGCTGAATTGTTTGCCACAGTCGCAGGCTGGTTCCCACCACGGTGCCCACCCAAGCCACCCGCTGCCGAACCCTGCCCTCGGCCTCCCTGCAGGCCACCTCCTGTCTGCTAGCCTGCAGGGAGGCTGGGGGCGGGGCTCAGTGTCAGGCCAACCCAGGACCCCAGGAGCCAGTCTGCCGCTGTGGCATCTATCTGAGCCCCACCTCCTGAGCCCCACCTTCCCCACCCTCCCTTCTAGCTCAGGGGTAAGTAGGGCACAGGGGGCACGGGGAGCCGGTCTTGCCCCTGAGCACCATTTAGGCCTAGTACGCTGCTTTCCTCCCCTTTGTGCTATGGAGACTGGTGGTCTACTGTATAAAGCTATTGTATGGATTTGTTGAGCTCCTGTATGAAGTTCTTTGAAGGCACAATGTAAATACTAAAAAGTATCATTATTACTCTCACTGCTTAGAACCTATCTTGTAACTTTTTGTTCTTGGAAGTTGGTAAAAAGTTATTTCCCCATAAACTTCAGAGTTTGGGTTGGCTCACATAATATGTCACTACATTTATGTAAGAGCAGAGGGAAACCTTGTGAATTCAAAGACAAAGGAGAGCAATTGCATTTCAGCTTAAACCAGAAGAGCAGTCAGTCAGACCAAAAGTTACTTTAGAATAAAGGACTCCCCCACCCACCCACTGTTAGCCATCTGTTGATAATTACTGTCCAGTCTCTGCTGAGGACTTGTGATATTTAATATTTTCTCACCACTTGAACAAATAAGCGATAATAACTGCAAGGTACTTGACCACAGGAGTAGAAAGATGTACAGCATGAAAGAGTCAGTGTACACCTTGGTTTAGGAAAACAACACCATTTTGTATTAGAGATTAAGATAAATCCGAGCCCTTGAGCTCTGGGGAGAATAGGTGTATTCAGTTCTATAATGTCTCAGGGGGGAAAAAAAGAATAGTTATGCTTTCAAAGCCACAACTATCAAAAGATTTTGGGAAAAGGAAGAAATATTTCCATGTTTTATTTACATGTCAATATGTTTTTGACTCAGCACTGATCTTGCTTTAGATTAAAATTGGTTCAAAAACTTTCTGTCAGATACAATTTTGTAATCTGTTTGAAAGTCTGATTTAGGTTTAAAAGGGTGGTTTTTTATTTTTTATCATTTTTACTAAGTCTGTTTTTAAAGATTCAAAGCTTTTAAGGTTACATTGGGATGAGCCAATGAAGAGTTTAGTTTATGCTCTTTAGCTGATGTTGGTTTTACTAATTTTGCTATTCTAATTTTTTTTAATTTCATCTATTTTTTAATTTTTATCTATTTGATATTCTCTCTGTAAGTCACCTGGAGTTCCTAAGTGGAAAAGCAGGATATACATTTTGTAAATAAAAAAATAAATGTCACTTTTTTGGCAAGACAAAAGCTAGGTAAACTCAATTAGCATTAAAGTATTTTTTAAAGAAAAAGAGGAACCAAATCTATTGAATAAATTAAATCGTGTACAGATTTCTGTGGAACATGCACAAAATGAGAAAATGCACAACAGGATCCAGAGGAAAAGATAGCCCCTCAAGTAACTCACAGATTCCTGGACCATGCTGAATATATTGCCATAGAGCAATGCAGACATCAGCCCAGCACAGTTCATAGCATTTGAGAGTTGCTACCAATCTGAATAGATAATACTGACTTTGATAGACCAAGGACTGACCCAATATAAGGCATCTTCACAGGGGCATAACGAGGCAGCCCTGGGCAAACTGTAGCCCTGGGCAAAACCTGAGTTGGATGCCCCCCCCCCCCCGCATGGGCGGCCACTCCACCACAACCAAATTTCTTTTTGCACCAGGACATTGGTGCCTGCAGGGGGTGCATTTTTAGACATATCAGCACCAAAATGTCAGCATATCATCAGGAGACTGTCCTTATGCTATTCCCCTAGTTTGGTGAGGTTTGGTTCAAGGAGTCCAAAGTTATGGACTCCCAAAGAGGGTGCCCCATCCCCCATTGTTTCCAATGGGAGCTAATAGGAGAGGGGGCTACAGTTTTGAGGGTCCATAACTTTGGCCCCCCTGAACCAAACTGCACCAAACTTGGGGGGGGGGTGCCATCATCTCTAGATGATACCCTGAAATTTTGGTGCCGATACATCCAAAAATGCACCCCCTGCAGGAACATCCTAGAAATTTGCCCAAGAATTTGCCCAAGAAATTTGCACTGAAATTGCGCCCCCTGCAGGCCAAAAATGGAAAACCACTAAAATACCCAAAAACGAACCCAGCATTTTGATGCCCCCCACAAGGTGATGCCCTGGGCAGCTGCCCACCTTGCCCAATGGGCATTACGCCAGTGTATCTTCATGCGTTCAAGGGTCCAAGTCTTTCAGGAGACATAATTCTGTTACCACACAAACACTGTCAGTACCCCCAGAACCTTCAGGGAAAGCACTTCTGTTTTAGCAAAAGTTTTTATTTAGAAACAGTGGTCCAGGTAAAATAGGCCACCAGAAATGTATTGACAGTACTGGAAGAAACTAAGGCCGTTCCTGCATGGCCCAAAAGCAGTGCCCTAGGGATGGTAAAAACAGCATCCCTATGGTGCTGTTTGGTGGGAAAACGCTGCTTTCAGAACTCGCTCCATGAGAGAGTTTTTTGGAAAGTGGCGTCTTCCCGCCGGCACCATGCGAAGGGCACCGTGTGAGGCTGCTGCTTTCAGGCGCTGCCTGTTTGCGTGTGCTGTTTGCCTTGTCTTTCCTCCAAGCCTCCAGACAAGAGAAGCGACATGACCCCGTGGGTCAGAGGGCAGAGTGGGCGTGTCACTTCCTCCCTCTGGAGCCTCAGAGGGAAGACAAGGAAAACAACACATGCAAACTGGAGGGGGCTCCATGCGGAGCTGCCTATGCAGTTTGCAGCAGCTTTGGGGCTGCTCGCATGAGACGGTGTGAATGGTCCCGTGACAGCTGCTTCTGTGCCAGTACAAAAATGGCCAATGACTGTTCACAGAGGCCAGGTCTACCCAATGCTTCTTAACGGGAGGTAGACCCATTTTTTGAGTGTCTGCAGTTCTCTTATCTGTGACAAATCCAGCTCCCTCTAAACAAACAACAAAAATTAGATTAAATGGCATGTGTGTGGGATGGTCATGGAAAACAAACTTTATTTATTGATGTTTTACACAGAAACTGTAATTGGATGAGCTGCAAGCAGAGGAAATCTCTATGGGGAACAAATGTAGCAAATAGCGGCAGCAAAGACTCTAGAGATGCAGAAAATGGTGGGTGCAGCTGCAGTGAAAATGAAAGAAAGTGCTCTAATAGTAATGTGACCAGACGTCCCTCTTTTGGCGGGACAGTCCTGATTTTCAACAATTTGTCCCGCATCCCGTGGCATTTTTAAAAAGTCCCAATTTTTTGAACGAATGCACGACAATATACCCATGATGATGGCGAACCTATGGGGCGCTCCCCTATTTCCTACCCTGTGCTCTTTTGCCAGCTCTCCTTGCTTGTCTCGTGCTGGTGACGGTCGCTGCAGAACCTCGCTTCCTGTTCCAACGCCCCGTCACAGCCAAGGAGAGCTGGCAAAAGAGCACAGGGCGGGAAACGGGACTGCCCCAGAAGGCAATGCAGCAGCCTCCCGCGCTGCTACTGCTTTACACAGCAAAACAAAGCAAGCAGCAGCAGTATCAGCAGCCAGAGGCACGTGGGGTAAGAAGTGGGCCCGGGCCTTGGCTTTTGCCTCCCGCTCCCCGAGTTCCAGATCTGCCTGCCAGTGCCGACCAGCAGCCAGTGTCCCTCGCAGCAGCTGCAGCGCTTCGTCACAGGAGAGAGAGGTGTGTTTATGCAGTTCTATTGCGACGCTCCCCAATCCCCCCCCTGCCCTGTAGGCCGCCCATACTGGTTCCTTCCTGTGGCCGCCACGGCTGTGGGTGCACTTGTGCAGGGGCAGCAGCAGACACATGCCAGCAAGTGCCTGCCCAGGGGAGAGGGAGCGACGATGGGCCCACAGAGGAGCAAAAACAAAAACAAACAAAGCCCTGGGAGTCCACAAGAAGATTTGCTTTTCCTCCCCTGGCCCATCGTTCCCCCTTCCCTCCCCCACGCCCACCCCTGGCCCATCATTCCCCCTCCCTTCCCCCCGCCCGCTCCAACAGGCAGACCACAGGCCGCCGGTTCCTTCTGTGGTCGCCTCCGGCGCTGGGCCACCAAGGGTGCATTCATGGAGAGGCAGCAAGCGGGGCCCGCTGCCACTGGCGCCCAGTGAGGTGGTGAGTGAGGAAGTCTCTGGCTCATCGCCTCACCGGGCGCCAGCGGGCCGCGCTTGCTGCCTCTCCACAAATGGGCCCTTGGCAGCCCAGCACCAGAGGCAATCACAGAGCAAGGGAGGTTTGTTTTCCCTCCCATAGCCCTGGCCCATCGTTCCCCCTCCCCTCCCCTCCCCTGCCCCAACAGGCAGACCACTGGTCGCCAGTTCCTTCTGTGGTCGCCTCCGGTGCTGGGCCATCAAGGGCGCATTCATGGAGAGGCAGCTAGCGTGGCCCACTGCCACAGGTGCCTGGTCAGGTGGTGAGTGAGGAAGTCTCTGGCTCGTCGCCTCACCGGGCGCCAGCGGGCTGCACTTGCTGCCTCTCCACGAATGTGCCCTTGGCGGCCCAGCACCAGAGGGTAACCACAAAGTGAGCGAGGTTTGTTTTCCCTCCCGTAACCCTGGCCCATCATTCCCGCTCCCCTCCCCCCGCCCACCCCGCTCGCCATCTTGCTGCCCGGGGAAGCTGAACTTTTGGTGCGGGAGTTAAAAAGCTTCCCATTACCGCCCGGGAGTTTATGGGTATGAGGAGGAGAGGAGAGCCAAGGAATCGCGTGGGAAGAAAGGGCTTGGCACAGGTCATTGCATTGCAATGGTGCTTCAACTGAAAGGACCGAGGCTGAGAGCTTTTTTTCCCCCCTTGTTAATCAAGAACAGCCCCCTTGTTGATCCTTATGGTTATGGGTGCCTTGTTCTCTTTCTGGCAGGGTTTATCTTGAGCAGGATTTCTGCCTGCCAGTTCAGGTTGACTGTGCTGCTGTGCTTTTCCTGTTGAATTTCTACCTGACTGGATATGTATTAAACCCCCCTCCCTGTTATGCAGGCACCCAGGTGAGAGTGAAGGGAATCTAACCCAGACCCATGCTTTACCCAGAAGCAGTATACATTGAAAAGTTTGCATCTTTAGCAGACTGAAGAAGAGTATGTGACTAAAGGGTATTAAGGAAACATCTAATTCAGAATAAGAATGTGTAACACTTGTGTCTTGAGGGTGGGGGAAGAACCCTCTTTGTTTCTGTGAACAACTGAAGGTTAGAACCAGGAGCAGAAAACATCTGAAAAACAACAATTTGAAAATTGCTGTTTGAAGGGACAGATGTAAATGGTAGAGCAGCAGCTGGTGCGAACACAAACATCTTCTCAGATCTGTTTCCAGATCTGATTCTGCCTTCTTTATGGCTAGTTCAGCCAGCCTCTGTTACGGAATCCGGTCCTTTCAGTTGTTGTACCATCACTACGGAATTGCCTTCCAGAGGTCTTGTGGCATACTGCTTCCTTACTAGGCTTTACAAGGGCCCGTACAGCTCTTTTATTTCAGAAGGTGTTTACTGAAAATTGTTGGTGTAGTTTGCAATATGATTGGTGAATATATTTAGGCTTTTGATATTATTGTGTTTATGAACAGAGTTTTAGTGTGTGGCCCTGTCAGTCATCAATATATCTAATTCTCAAAATGATCAAATCTGGGTATATGTAAATCTAAAACCTGGAGCCATAAATAGACAAGCCTTTTTTTTTTACAAACATTAAAAACCCTCCAAGTTTGCTGATAGACCTAGAATGTGTATATTTGGGAGTTAAAATCCCCCAATAGAACCCAGTGCTTCTAGCTCCCTAAAGACATAAAATAGAGGACAATGAGAAATGCAACTGGAGCAGGATGTTTAGAATTGCCAGCTTGTGCCTTCCATAAGATTCTTGTACTTTTTAAATGTATTGTCTCCTGCAATGTGAAAGGAAAAAAGTCAGTCTTGTTCAGGGAGATTTGGTAAATCATTTGAAAAAGAATAGTTTCGATTTATACCCTGCCTTTGGGCCTTTCCCCACTTACCTTAAGCCCCGCGCTATTTGAGGAGAGTAGCGCGGGGTCCCCCGGCACTCCCCACGACAGAGGCGGCGACAGCACAGCCGCACTGACGCTGCCGCTGTCGCGCCCCCTCAGCGCGCAGCATCCCTGGCCGCCTTTTGATGATGATGCCGCGGGGCATGAAGCTGAGAGCATGAAGCTGAGAGCAGCGCGCGGCATAGGGGGGATCCAAGAGAGTGGGGAAAGGCCCTTTCTCTTCTGTAAGGAGGACTGAAGATGGTTTACAAACTCCTTTCCCTTCCTTTCCCCGCAACAGACACCTTATGAGGTAGGTGAGGCTGAGAGAGTTCACTCAGCAAAATCAAGCCTCTGAAAAGAACTACCGTACTGGTGGCAATTAGCTTCTTCTCCAAAAAAAAGCAAACTCTCATAGCAAAATTAAACCTGCATCTTACCCTTCCCACAGGAATAAAATGATATACAGTTGTCCCCAAATGATGCTTATGATGATAGTGAGGGAAATAAATTAAGCTGAGAATAACCAGGCCAATTTCTGTTATGGATACTGGGCCATTAACGTACATAGTGCTTCACAGAACCTGGGTAATGAGATGCGGTCATGTTCTCCAAGATGATTCTGGGGGTGGGGGGTTGTTAATTGCAGGTTGTGTGGTTGTATTGTAGGGATTTCATTGCTATTTTATACTGTCTTATTATCTATTATCTTTTTTCCAGTTTTAATCTTTAAGAGGGAAAGGAGGGAAAGGAGAGGCTGAGCTAGTTTGAGGTCCTGGCCTTCCTCTATGCAATCTCCCCCCGCCCCTTCCCATACGTTCTCAGTTCTCAGTGAGCAACAAATATTAACTGCTACTGCAATACTTCATTAAACAAATATTTGCGTAAATCACAGTGTGAAGACGTGAACTGCTTTGACGGGCGAAGAGCGTCCCAGTCCCTTGTCCTTGTTTCTTTTCTTAAACACGGAGCTCCGGAGCCGCGTCTCCTGACCTAACTTCTGCTCTCACGCTGTTCTGCACCAGCTTGAGCTCCCGGCTCTCCCTTTTATTTGCAATTGGTTTACAGCTGAATTACTGAACAAAACACAGACCTTTTTATTAGAGCACAGCACTTGTTCTCATGTGTAAGCATTTAGGTCAACACCTGGGGGTTCCATCCAGGAGTTCTGAAAGAGGCCTCTGACACGGAGGGCAATCTTTCCTCCACCTTCTTCACAGGATGTCTACGGCGTATTAAATAGCAAGACATGGCTTAAGTTAAAGCACATTATTCAGGCATGGCAGCAGTGAACTATTTCACTTCCAACCAGGCACTCATTATAAGGACATTTTAGTAAACCGTTGTGTGTTTTTAGAATCCTGAGCATTGTTTTGCAAATATAGATGGAGTCTTACCCATGTGCATTTGCTGTATGGTTTCAAAGGGTTCGGATTTCCTTTAGTAGCCTTCTTTCTTAAACAGATGTTCGGTCGCCGCTATTTGTGTGGTGAGTTTCCAAGTAATCTTTTGGTATTTGTGGCATATTCTAATTGTATTATTTTTCAGTGTGGTTGTATAGAGGAAACTTTTCAGTAGCCTTTGAGGCGGAAGAATGCTTAAAGTGTGGTGCAGCAGAGATGTCATGCGTGGACCAGAGTTGATTCAATCAAAGGCTTAATATCAGTTATTTTTTGGTCCTGTCAGTTTTCAGGACAGGCCTCTGGCCTAGTGCTTTAACAGCTGCACCTGTGAAATGACTTTTTCACAACTTGTGTTTGTACTTTGTCTTTGTCCACACTGGAAATTACTTCTGAGCCTCAGGAGGTTTGCTGGGATTGTGTTTTTTTGGGACTGCATCTTTATATTCCCATTCTGAGCAGCCCTGGTTGCAAAAGGAATCCGTGGATTTGGTACACTAGGAGTCCTTCCGCATTGTAGGAGTCGACCTTAGATCGACTTAGATCGACTTGGGTCCTGACTCGACTCACCCCGCTCTCGTCATTGAATTTCCGAGCTCGACTGGGGGGTCGAGTCGACTAGCAAACTCGGGTTGTGCTCGAGCCGAAGCCGGTCGAGTGCGGAATCTCCTCGCCTCGACTCTGCCAGCCAGCCAATCATAGCTCAGTATTCGCCCATGCGCAGAAACGGGAGACTCGTGGTGGCGGCGAGAAGCTTTGGGCATGCACAGGGAGGTGGTCCTGCCCTCTGAGCTTGGCTCCAGAGACACAAGTCAGCTGCTGTGCGGAGGAATGGGAGGACTCGAGCTGAGGTACGATTCCACCGACACGAGTCGACCCTGAGTCGCCTCGTGTGTCCGGAAGGGGCCTAGAACACTTGTTTTTCTTTATTTACCTCAGCAAAGAATTTGTCAGTATTCTTATATTCTTCCTGGATGTTCCTGTCAGAGGCAGAGTGAGGGGAAACTGTGCCTGGAGCGCATGCGTGCCCTGTGCCCCTACTACGGCATCGCTCACCCCCGGCCCACCTCGGAACACCCCGGAATGCCCCCGTCACACCCCCTCCATGGTCCAGCCACACCTCCACCGTGGCTCCGCCCAGGGTGTCGCACCTCCCCCCCGGCCCTGTGGGTGCTACACCACTGGTTCCTGTTTCCTTGTAGGCACACTATCCTGACAAGCACTGTCCAGCTAAGTGTGAAAAGGCAAACACAGAAGGGAGGTGCATCCTGGCCAGCCTTAAAGGCAGAGGATTGTGCTGGGTATTGAGGAGGAGCATGGAAGTAATGTCTCTGTCTAGTTTTGACAACCTCCAGGTGATGATGCCTGATTAGGGTTGTCAACCTCCAGGTGGTGGCCAAAAATCTCCTGGGATTGCAACTGATCTCCCGGCAATGGAAGAAGAAGAAGAAGAAGAAGAAGAAGAAGAAGAAGAAGAAGAAGAAGAAGAAGAAGAAGAAGAAGAAGAAGAAGAAGAAGAAGAAGAAGAAGAAGAAGAAGAAGAAGAAGAAGAAGAAGAAGAAGAAGAAGAAGAAGAAGAAGAAGAAGAAGAAGAAGAAGAAGAGGAGGAGGAGGAGGAGGAGGAGGAGGAGGAGGAGGAGGTGGTGGTGGAGGAGGAGGTGGAGGAGGTGGAGGAGGAGTTTGGATTTATATCCCCCCTTTCTCTCCTGGGAAGACTTGGTGTTCTCTCAGAAATATGACATCTCCAGTACACAGAGATGGGGAAACGGCAGCTTTGGAGGATGGGCCCAACTCTCTAGAAATTTCCCAACTCGGGCTCATTCCGCACATGCAAAATAATGCACTTTCAAACTGCTTTCACTGCTCTTTGAAGCTGTGAAAAATAGCAAAATCCACTTGCAAACAGTTGTGAAAGTGGTTTGAAAACGCATTATTTTGCATGTGCGGAAGGGGCCAGAGTCAAGAACTAGGAGCCAGTGAAGGCCTAGGAGCATTTCAGCTCTTCCCTGATTCTCACCTTGAGACTTTGGAACTTGCCAGGAGCCGGTGGCAATGTGGGAACCTCTAGTTTTTTTTCTTTGACTTTAGACATGTAGTAACTTTCTCATCCTTTGAGGTGACCAGCACCTGCCTTTAACTTTGGTTTGGCCTTGGAGCCTCTGCACTGCTGTTAGTGATTTCATACTGCTGGGATCCTGAGGTGGGGTTGGGGGGATATTTGGGAAAGGGATATTAACCATTAAATGCTGTTGTGGAACTCAGTTCCAGCAAAAGCTGGCTTGCATGCTGTTTGCAGCAACTAGTTAATAAACTGATTTCTGAACCCAAGAGTCTGGTTATTGCAGGAGTCAACAGATTCTGACACTCACAGATGGACACTCTAGAAAAGAGGAGGAGGGGGAATAGCAGTCCTTTTACAAGCCCTCCGGGGGAGGGCGGTCTATAAACCTAATTAATAAATAATAAATAAATAAATAAATAAATACAAGCACTCCAGGCAGTTCAAACAGCACACTTGGGCGAGTCAGAAGTGCAAGAAAGAACAGAAAATTGGAGAAAGCAGTTTTCTTTTTTTAAAAAAAAACGCACAGGCAAGATAGAAGCAGCTTTGAACATGAAAGAAAAATTGGTTAACAGCCAGGAGCCAAACTGGTTGTGTATGAATTGACACACACACAAAAATCTGTTAGCCACCTGCTGCTGACCTCGGTTATCAAGGCAATTTGAAAGGGACCTGAGTCTTGATAAGGTATGATATGATATATATTTTATTCAAATTCCGCCTGTCTCGCCAGGATCTAGGTTGCATAACTGGGGGTTCCATTATGTACTGTTTTGTGTTTAGATGGGGAAGAAAAAGTTTTTATATAGGAAAATGTTCCTTGTTGCAGAGAAATGTGAACACTACACTCTAGATGGGGAAAGGGGAAATTGTCTACGACACACTCGCCTCTCTGGATGGCACTCATTTGCTCTGCTGTTCTGGTGAATAACTGGGCTTCCTATAGTTTTCCTGATTACAGGGTGGTCTCCCTATCCAAAAAAAAAAGAAATATTATTCTGCAATGAACAGTCTTTTTCTTCATTGCCTGCAACCTTTGGCTGAATGTGAACCGAATTCTCCATTGTTCTTCTCAAGTCTCCTCAGACTCTCTGGATTCAATAATAACAATATTTGGCACTCCCCATTTGCCTGTCTTGCTGTTTTTATTATAATTTCTCTAGAGGCATCCCAGAATCCTTTCTGTACATCTGGGAAAATCTATGGGATGGAAATTTTTATTAAAACAGCCCAGATTAGCCCAGCAGATACGCAGCAAGACAGTGCAGCAGTATTCAAAGGAAGTGTCTGTAACTCTTTTTCCCTCCTTCTGTTTACAACAGAGCCTCATTTGCCAGCAATTTTACTGTGAGGCCCGGGCAGTTTCCGTGCTGATTGTATCTGGAAAAGATAATAAGTGAGGACCAAATAACATAGGGAAGATGGAGGGATTTTTTTTAAAAAAAAGACTATAAATATTTATTTAAAAAGAGAAAGAAGGAATAAAGTATTTCTAGTGTTTTTTCCCATTTTTTTTGTTATTTTGTGGAGAGTTAATCTCTTTTCAGCAGAAGACATTTTATTTAGTTGTGCCGGCCGAATGCACGATGCAAACGCACTCTTGGTTTAGTGGAATGTCCAGGTAATTGGAAATGTGCAGCATGTTTTTCAATACTGCAACTGTGCTGCATATTTTACAAAGTCAAATGTACCCTGCCTAGTATACATTACTCAAAATAGTTCACTTTACAGCTTCAGTGCCAAGAAGAGCAAACATATAAAACCAGCCTGGTCTTTATAGATGGAACACTTCAGGGAATAGATGGGCATTTAGAAATATTTTCAAGGTAGAGTATTTGGGGAAGGGGGAGGTTTTGTACAATTTCCCCATTCCTAAACGCTCTAATGATGGGTGATGTCAAAAAATGGGGGTCCTCACACTGGCTGTTCTCAGCTTCACCCCGTGGTAAATTTGGATCAGAACTATACCTGGGGTTACCAACTCCAGGTTGGGAAATTCCAGGAGATTTAGGGGTGCAGCCTGGGGAGGGCAGGGTTTGGGGAGGCAAAAGAACTAATCTATGATGCCATGGAGGCCACCCTTCAAAACAGCCATTTTCTCCAGGGGAACGGATCTCTGTAGCCTGGAAATCAGTTGTAAGTTGGGGGAACTTCAGGATATAACTGGCAACTTTGAGTCCATAGAAATAATGTCACGTCAACTGCCACAGTGCCTGACCCTTTCAGAATAGCTCAAATTTAAAATCATATTGATCTGAAAAACTTGAATCTAGGTAACCGCTCTCAACTTGGCCCTGCTTTTCTGAGGGACCGTCTCTCCCTATACCGCCCTTCTAGGCCCCTCCGCTCATCGGAGGCGGACCTACTGGTGATCCCTGGCCCCAAGGTGACCCGGCTGGCCTCTACAAGGGCCAGGGCCTTTACGGCTCTGGCCCCTACCCGGTGGAACAGGCTTCCAGGTGAGATCAGGGCCCTGCGGGACTTACAAAGTTTCTACAGGGCCTGTAAAATGGACCTGTTCCGCCAGGTGTTTGGCCAGCCGGGATGATGTCAACTCCACCATAAGAAAATCTGGCCTCCCGTGGGTACATAAAGAGGGGAGGGAAGGGTTGAAGCCATCTGTAGTCTTAGTATTTTATGTATTATTTTATGTAAATTATATACTATGATGTTTTAAATTGTTTTATCACTCATGGACACAGCCCTGAGCCTTTGGGGAGGGCGGTATATAAATATAATAAATAAATAAATAAATAAACTAGTGGGACTCACCAATCACTAAGACTTGCTTGTTCTTGAGCAAAATTTAAACTTCAGAGTTATAATTAGATGATCAAAATTTGTGATATTAAGAGGAAAATTAGGATCTCAGTTTGAAATGAGCTGTGCACAATCTGTATATATATTTGTGTGTGTGTATTGGGGGGGAAGTATATAGTGACTATTAAATAGCCATAACTACCTTCTGGAATCACTGGGCCTTTCTCCACTTACCCTAAGCCCCGTGCTACTCTCCGAAAGTAGCGCGGGGTCCACCGGCACTCCCCATGACAGGGGCGGCGACAGCGCAGCTGCCCTGACGCTGCCACTGCCGCACCCCCTCAGCGCGTGGCATCCCTGGCGCTGGAGAAAACGGCGTCTTGTGATGACCCCGCGCAGACCGCAGGGTCGTGGGGATGCCCGGGTGCGCGCCAGGGATGCCGCGCACTGAGAGCAGCGCGCGGCAAAGGGGGGATTAAGGTAAGTGGGGAAAGGTCCACTGTAAGTAGGAACAGGAAACCCAGAAGCTAGTGGGGCATGCTCCTTTTTAATTTCTTGGCGTTTTCATTTCTTTTTATTTTGGGTTAGGTTGTTATTTTGGGTTAGGTTAGTGTGGGTTTGGTTGGGTTAGACAGGTTCTCAGTCTTTTCATTTTGCTTGTTATTTATTGGTGGTGTGCCGGATTCATTTGTTACTTATATAGGACTCTACGCCATTTCTATATCACCTTCATATTGTTCTATGACATTTTTCACACAATTGATGCAAAAACTGGAATACATTTTATTTGGGGGTGGTTTTTTTTTATTTTAACCCACACAATACACACCCAACATAAATTTCAGTAAGATAAATGCACTATAAATACAATATCTTAACTCACAATTCAGTGAGAAAAACAGAACGTGATTTGATTAATCTCTGCCTCCAAATAATCCCTGTAACCCAAAATTACTTGCTCATGTGGTTCATTATTTGACTTCAAGTATCAATATTTTGAGAGGTTTTGTTTTGAAATAAACTGTTAATTCAGTCATACAGAATATATAATTTATTTCACTCCTTTTTACTTGGAAGGAAATGTCTGCCATGGACTCTTAAGCAGTTGTTATGATATATAAAGCTGGTTCTTAGAGAAGAGACAGAATGCAAACAATATAACTCACAATGTGGTTGTGCAGGCAATCTTAATAAAGCCTATATCAGCTGAGATACTTGCTCCTATCGTTCACGATATTTTGCAGCTCATGAGCAGTATTGCCACATATGAAAAATGCAGCATTATCATTGCCACAAAACCAACAGTTTCTTCCCGTATTATACATTTTACACAGTAAATTTGGTGGCAAATACCACTGGCTTGCCATTTAAATTGCAATCACTCTGAAGGAAAGATTCACTGAAAATGCTCATCCTTTATAAAACAAGTGATTTCATAAGATTGGTTTAATAGATTGCTTAAATTGTTCTACCACATTTTTAGTAGCCTTATTCTTTCTCACAAAGAAAATCTACCAGCCTATGATAGATGCTGGGAATGAGCGATGTTTTGCCTTGTACAGCTCGTTCTTCAAATTTTGTTAACCCTCTCAACTATTCCCCACCTTCATTGTTACCATATATACTCATGTATAAGTCGAATTTTTCAGCATATTTTTAATGCTGAAAAAGCTCCCCTCGACTTATATGCGGGTCATTAAATTTTTTGTGTGTTTTTACTTTGCCAGCCAGCAGGGGGCGCAGTTTTTATGCTAGTGACACCAAAGTTTCAGGGTAGCCTCAGAAGACACTCCTGATGATACCAGCCAAGTTTGGTAAAGTTTGGTTTAGGGGGTCCAAAGTTATGGACCCCCAAAGGAGGTGCCCCCATTCCCTATTGTTTTCAATGGGAGCTATTAGTAGACGGGGCTACCCTTTTGAGGGTCCATAATTTTGGACCCTCTGAACCAAACTTCACCAAACCTGGCTGGTCTCATCAGGAGAGTCTCTTTATGATACCAGCCAGGTTTGGTGAAGTTTGGGTCAGGGGATCCAAAGTTATTGATCCCCAAAAGGGTGCCCCATCCCCCATTGTTTACAATGGAAGCGAATAGTAGATTTTCCATTTCTGATAATATCCCTCTTAAAATCTAAGTTGGGCTACATTTGGACATACAGATGATGATGAGGAATCCAGTTTTGAAGGATTTTAACTCTTGTGTTTTAGCTTGGTTGCTGATTGAGCTAAGGTTTTTGTACTTTTAAAGTTATTGTTGATACCATATTGTTCCTGTTTTCCACTTACAGATCCAGTTTACTGGATTGTTGATACCATATTGTTTACTGGTATTGTTGATACCATATTGTTCCTCTTTTCCACTTACAGATCCAGTTTACTGTTTTTCTTTGAAATAAATATTCAAAAAACATTTAACCTACTGATGCCTCAATTGATGTAATTTTAATGGCATCTATTTTTATTTTTGAAATTTATCAGCAGCTGCTGCATTTCCCACCCTCGACTTATACGCGAGTCAATAAGTTTTCCCAGATTTTTGTGGTAAAATTAGGTGCCTCGACTTATATGCGGGTCGACTTATACACGAGTATATACGGTACACAATAAAATGTTTAATGCATGCATATTAGAGCTATTTGGACCTCTTCTTTCCAGCATATGTTTCTAACTGACCTACTGGAATCTGAAAAAAAGAAGATAAAAATAAGTCAGCGATGAGGATGGGTGGATATCTTCTTACAAAATTGTATATAGATATGGCAGATTTATTTTTTAAGATTAATAGAGAAGACGAGACTAGGTACTTGACATCAAATTTGGTGGGGATTAAGTACCTAGGGGTTGATATTTCTGTAGATAATAATGATTTCTTCAAATACAGCTTTACTGCATTCATTTTTTTTTACTTCAAAGCAAAAAAAACCTTGGTCAAAATGAAACATTTCAGTTGTGAGCACCATCAATATTATAAAAATGCCTACCCGAGGAAAAGTTAATTTGCATGTTTACTAATGTCCAAATTTTAATTCAAGAGAAGAAACTGTGAGAACTGCAAAAACTGTTAAAGAACTTTATTTGGGGTGATAAGAAACCCCAAATAAGTCTGACCACTGCTCTGGACTGATGGCTTGAGGTGATCTAGGCTACCATACAATTAGACTGTGCTGAGTAAATAGAAATGATTGAAAGAGGATCCTTCTTTAACGAGTGAGCAAGTGTTTGTTAAATATGTTAAAGCTCTATTAGGCATTTGGATTTGGCTTTCAAAAATGGGAGGAAGCAGCTTTGCAATATCATGGATGCACTGATGCACACCTGATAGCATCTCCTACCTGTCCACCATTTTCAGTTTTCAGGAGCAAAAAAATTATCTCTGACCACAACCACAGTAATTTCAAACACTGGTGATGTTTTAGATGTGCCAGAACGCCAACAGAGAACAAAGCTGTACCCTCTGAGACTGTGATGGAAAACTGGCATACATTTCAACACCAATATGCCTATTCAATTTTGTCATTATGGAGAGGGGGAGATGACTTCTGTTGTGTCCCAAGTGTGGAGAAATCATGGCAGAAGTCGTATTTTAAAAAATCAAATGCTATTGACATCCTTAATTGAAATGGCCCAAACTGGATTATTCATTTCTTGTTTTCTGAAAATTTTTCCATGTTGTTAAAATAAAATCCCCCCTTCTTCTCCTTAAAAAACCTTTCCCTCCATTTATAAATATGGTGTGGATAACTAGAGCTAGAACTCTATCCTAAGGCCTATGGAAGAGCTGATTAATAAAATAAGGAAAAGGATGAATCCTCAGAAAAAGTGTTAGGAGTGGGGAGTGCTACAATCACAGGAGGCTTCAGGTAGGTGGGGCTGAGAGAGCTCCGAGAAGCTGTGACTAACCCAAGGTTACCCAGCTGGCGTGTGTTGGAGTGCACAGGCTAATCTGAATTCCCCAGATAAGCCTCCACAGCTCAGGCGGCAGAGCTGGGAATCAAACCTGGTTCCTCCAGATTAGATACATGAGCTCTTAACCTCCTACGCCACTGCTGCTCTGGAGAGCCACAGGTTGCAGACCCCTTCTATAGAAAGATCACAAAAGGAGGTGTCTCAAAGTCTGTCAAAGGACAGCCAGTCAGTATGTCTCTGCATAAGAAAATCCCGATTACCTTAGGAAAACTTGTGTTTAGGGTTGGTCAATACTAAAAAAATTCGGTAAAATTCGGATTTGGGTATTTTGGGGCATAAAATTATTTGTATGCCCGAATCCGAATCATAGCCAATTCGGATATAAATTCGAAAATTCGGAGTAAATCCATTGATTCAGGGTCCGTTTTATTATTTTTTTTGAATTTTGGGTGTTTTTACACGTTTTGGCCTGCAGGGGACGCAATTTTAAAGCTAGCGGTTCTGAAAATTTCGGGATATCATCTGGAGACTGTCCTGATGATTTCTCCCCTGTTTGGAGTGCAGTTTGGTTCTAGGGGGGGGGCAAAGTTATTGACCCTCGCAAGGTGCCCCATCCCCCCCATTGTTTGCCTAAATGGAAGCTAACAGGAGATAGGGGGCTACACTTTTGAAGAGTCCATAACGTTGGACCCCTGAATAAACTTCAACAAACTTAGGGGTAGCATCAGGAGACAGTACATTTACTCGATACCCCCAAATTTTGGAGACAGTAGTTTAAACTGCACTCCCTCAATAGTTAATTAAAGAGAAATTCCCCTTAGATTCTATGCTCTGTAGTGGTTGGTTGGTCTGTAGCCAATAGGAAATTTCAGTGGGAGGCTGTGGAGTAAAACATTCTCATGGTAAACTCATTGAAACTTTGGTATCCTCAGGAGGAATCTCCTGACTACCATCCAGGTTTCCAGGGACCCGCTACTTCAAGGTTCGGATGTTATGGGTGGAGTTAGGGTCCATGCCACTGCCCCCATAAGCAAAGTTCCTCAAATTCCCTGGGGATGGTGTCATCCAAAGAGTCTCCTGGAAGATACCCCTGGACATTTTGTGAAACTCAACCTTGATAAATGTGCACCTCCACTGAGTCTACTCCTCCAGAAAGCTAAGCACATTTCCTTCCAGGGACAATTGATTTCTGCAGTCACTGGAGACAAAAGCCAAACCTTTGGCAAATTACAGAAGAACTCTAGGGGCACATTTTTAGACATATCAGTTAATATCAGGGAATGACAGCCTATGAGACTGTCCTGATGACACTGGCACGCTTGGTGCAGTTTGGGTTTAGGGGCCAAAGTTATGGGCCACCCAAGATGGTAGCCACCATCTCCTTAGCTGTCATTGGAAACAATGGGGGATAGAGAAGTCTCCCTTGAGGGTCCATAACTTTGTTCATGAACCAAACTGCACCTAAACTTGGGGTGTCATGGTGGCAGGTGGGTCTCCTGATGGATACCCTGAAATTGTAGTGCCACTAGCTTCCTAAAAAATTCGGTTTTCATGGTTTCACCGCCCTGCACATGAAGCTCAAGAAGAAGTGAAGAAGAAGTGAAACTGCAAGAAGTCCACAGCAGAAGCTTTTAAAGCTAAGTGACACTAAACTTTCAGGGTAGGATCCGGAGACTGTCCTTGAGGATTATCTTCAAAGTTCAGTGCAGAGGGAGGAGGTCTAGGAGGAGCTAAAGCTATGGACTCTCACAAGGTGTAGCCCCCCCATTTCATCTCCTGCAAAGAGGGAGGCCCATTGGAAACAATGGGGGGGATAGTTGCACCCCTTTGAGTGGTCAGGTCCATGCCTGAACCAAGCTACACCCTGTGAGTAATTAAACTTGGTGTGGCAACATCAGGATAGAGTCACCCGATGATACCCTGATAATTTATGCCAACACATCTCAAATGTGTCTCTCGTAGTAATTTCTTAGGCTTGCTCAATATTTTAGGCTATATGTAGTGACTTAGCAGTAATGCTGTCAATGGGAATTTTCCCTATTAGAAGGGCTAATAGTGCATTTCTGAAGGTACATGGTCACAATACTTTCAGGGTATCATCAATAAAGACTCTGGATGACACCATGGTTTGAATTTTGCTTCAGGGGGGTTTAATTCTGCTGGGGACCCAAAAGGTGAGGGCCCATCTCCCACTTCCCCTGAAGTAAAAAAAAGTCTTTCCCAAACCTGGATTGCTGTGTCAACTCCAGAGAAGCTTCCCGAAGCCACCCTAGCTGGGATGTGTGGGAGTGCATACCATGAAAATGTGCACTCCACAGCCCCCTCAGAAATTCCCCTCTATTGGACAGCAAATGCAGCTAAGTCACTGCAGAACAAAGAATCTTGTGCAAATTTCTGGGGGGTGCCTGCAGGGGAGTGCATTTGTAGATGGGTCAGTACAATATTTCAGTGTATCATCAGGAGACTGTCCTGATGATTTCCCTCCAAGCCTCCCACGCCATTAACTTCTGGGGACTGCATTGCCTGGAGACCCACAGGTTGCAGGTAGCCCTCATCTCCTTCAGCAGAAAGTTCCCATTGGAAAGAATGGTAACAAAGGACAGCCAGTCAGTATGGTCTTCTACATGAAACTTTGGCCCCCCCCTGAAACCGTAAAATGTATCTGAAGGGGTATCATCAGGAACAGTCTCCTGATGACCTACCCCTGAAATTTGGTGCTGATATGTTTAAAATAATGTCTCCCTAGCAGGCCGAAATGTAGAAAAAACACCAAAAAATAAAAACGCAATTGACTGGTAATCCGAATCCCATGGATTCGGATCTGTTAGGATTCGGACAGCTCAGATTCGGCCCCTGCTCGTCCGAATCCGTCCGAATCCGTGCAGATTCGGTAAAAATTCGGATTTGGACTGTCCGAATCTCCAACCCTACTTGTGTTTGTAACATATTTAAATTTGATTAATAGAAGGTTACTGACAATCATACAGCTTCTCTGCATCACCAATTTTCTGCATAATCAGTTTGGTTTCTATTGCTCATACAGCACTTTCTTTGATCCTGAAAGAGGCTGGGGCTAGAATATACTTAGGACATCAGGGGTTGCTTCCCAGGTGAGATAACTGGATTTGCCACATTTCCGCTACATCAATTTAAATGCATTTTGAATCACCGGTTGGCTTTGAAAATGGCACTGTTCCCTCCCTTCTTAAGCTTTCTTTTCCTAGACCTGAATTGGCCAGCTAGCCGCCCATGCATCCTTGAGGCAATTCTACCTGGCCTTGGTAGCCCTGCCAAATTTCACTCAAAATACGGTTTGCTCACAATTTCACTCATAAGGAAAATAAAACATGTTCAGAAATAGAGATACTCCAGACTTTACAGTTCTCTCTGCTAGGCACTGCTCTCCTTATTTTATAGAAACTGACTCTAGAAAGTCATTTGTGTGTGGGTGGGGGACATGCTTTACCTTTCAATCACTGCCTGGAGAACTATTCCTTTACTGTATCTTGTACTGTACTATAACCCCTCTTACATGCAGAGAAATAATCAGTAGCAATGTTTTTTGTCCTTGCATACTGACAGCAACCAGGTACTGCCTCTGCATGCCCTCCATGAGTACATTCTCTCTCTTATATACACTTGTTACCAGACAGACCAATACAACAACCTTTATTAGGCATATTAAAATAGGCTCCAGAGCATTACAGACATTTCTGAAGTACAAATCAAAAGTACATTCAAAACACAGACAGATAAACTGTATCTAGGAGCCCTTCGGGGATCGGGCAGTATATAAATTGAAGAAATAAATAAATAAATAAATCTAGCATTGGCCGTTACTTAGAAAATTCTGTCACTTGTAAAAGAAATGTTGCTACTTTTTCCAAGAGCACGGCCTCTGTGTTATTTAACAAAAGCTCCACAACAGAGTTGTCAGAGTCTCTTTCAGATTTGTCTAAGACCCGCCCAGGAGAGAAATTCCTAATGCCCACATATCTCTGGACAGTCAAGTATAATGTGAGCAAGAGTCTCCCACTTAGTTGGTTTTTACAGCGTGGACAGATCCGATCCTGGAGAGGGATGAGATAGAGTATGTAACCCCTTGTAATGGCTGATGGAAAAGTATTGCATCTGGCCCTTTGTAATAATCCATCTCTGTTGGAGTTCAGTTAATAGTTCATGATATTTGGCTATGTGCCCCTGTTCTGGTACTATTCCGACAGAAAGGGGTGAGCATGATTTATTTGCTTGGCCCAACAAGATATGGTATTCCTGTTCTAGAAGTCTGCTTTTTAAGGTTTGCAGAATCTCTCTGGCTGACAGCATACAGAGATCTTCAAGTATTGAACCTAGAGAGTAGATTTTTGATTTAAGAAGTTGATACCATTCGGAGGCAAATAGGTCTGGGCGCACAATATATGTTAAACTGCGCTCATCCTGGAGAACTATGATAGATGTACATACAAAATTTACCCCTCTCAGTATGTTCTAGATACTTGTCCATATTCTACATACTTCTTCCTACAATTCTGAAAAATAAGATGCTTCATGGGTAATAATTTGGGTCCACTGAGGTTGTTTTATTTTCACATCAA
Source organism: Sphaerodactylus townsendi (assembly GCF_021028975.2). Lineage (NCBI taxonomy): Eukaryota > Metazoa > Chordata > Lepidosauria > Squamata > Sphaerodactylidae > Sphaerodactylus > Sphaerodactylus townsendi. Next base: position 4,690,449 of record NC_059434.1, read on the forward strand.
ATTCATTTGAAGAAGCAGAATTTTTCACCAAATGACTTGCCTGAAAAAGAAACCTGGGGAACTTTTAAAATAGAACCCACCCCTACTCATTCATACCCCAAAACATTCCATTCAGTAGTATGGTTTTTTTAAAAAACCAAATAAAAATGTGCCATCGATCGACCCAGGCAGCACAGCTATTTCTGCCGTCTCCATCTCAATCTCCAGTGAGGATTTCCACCCTGGGATAACTTCACAGTTTTCTTCTTGGTCCATCAAGGTGTTGGTTGCATTATTGCATAATGAATCTCTTACGAATTGCTTAAGAGATTCAGCCCAGTGTACCATCGTGATTGTTCTATCACAGTGATGGCGAACCTTTTCGAGACCGAGTGCCCAAATTGCAACCCAGAACCCACTTATTTATCGCAAAGTGCCAACACGGCAACTTAACCTGAATACTGAGGTTTTAGTTTAGAAAAAATGGTGGGCTCCGAGAAATGCGTTGCTTGGCAGTAAGATTGGTGGTAGCCGATGGCTTTGCTTTGAAGCAACCATGCAACTCTTCCAACAGGTGAATCACGACCCTAGGAGGGTTTACTCAGAAGCAGGCCCCATTGCCAGCAACCCGAAGCCTTACCTCCCAGGTGTAAAGATGATCGCGACCTCTTTTAAGTTCTTTGCATGAAAATCCAATGGGGTTTAAACACCGGGCTTATCAAGGTTGCTATCTACACTGCTTCCCCCCAAAACTAGGTCTTAGGTTTAATGCTAATAGCATCGAGCTCCAGCAGCCCAGGCCAGCTTCCTAGATGTGTGTGTATGGGGGGGGGGGACTCTGTTTGTGCGTGCCCACAGAGAGGACTCTGGGTGCCACCTCTGGCACCCGTGCCATAGGTTCGCCACCACTGTTCTATCATGACCATTTATTTATTTTTATTTATTTATATATCGCATTTATAAACCACCCATCCCCGAAGGGATCTGGGCGGTGTACACAAGGCCAGACACAATATCATATACGACTGGCCAAACAACAATACACAAAATAAAAGTAAGAAATTAAAAACAAGTTAAAACGACAGAGATTTACAAGATTCATAAAATAAGCAGCATCAGTACAATACATATACCAGTAAGATTATAAAAGTATGAAAGTATGAAAGTATGAAAGTATGGCGCCCGAACCCAAGGCCAGGCAGGGGGTAGCAGTCTACTGAGAGATCAGTCTTGAATGCACAACCCTTTTGCCAATAAGGACATGCATAGAGGCACAGAGCTTGGAGCTCATTTCCCCTAAAGGTCCAACAGAGTTCCAGGGTCCTACGATGGCAGCAGGTCTTTCTGCCGCCACCGGGCTCTGCGTGGTCCCTGCAAACCCCTCACCCACCCCTGATGACAGCCTGCAATGATGATACCTCCACCGGCTGGGCTCAGGAGCCAGAGTCTCAATGGCAGGATGCCTTCCTCCCCCAGCACAGAACAATGCAGTCTGTCCCACCTGGGAGGACGGGAGAGTGGGCGATCACAGTCAAGACACGGTGCTGTGAGGTGAAGGGCAGTGAGGGGAAGCTGCTGCAGTGGCTGGCTGCATCAGGGCAAGACCTAAACACTTGCCAAGGCCAGCATGCCCACCATCAGAAAGCTGGGGCAGGGCATGTGCTTGACATCTGGGCTAGGGAAAAGTAGCAGAGAAGGCAGAGACAGAGAGGGATAGGTGGGGAAAGGAGTCGGTGGGGCTGAGGAATGGCAGGGTCATGCCTGATCCCAAGGCCTGGTTTGGGGACAGGGCAGACTGGGGCAGGGGAGGGAGGGGCAAGGGGAGGGAGAATAAGAAGGGGAAAGTGAGAGGTCAATGAGAAGGTCAATGAGAAGGAAGCCACCTGAAGATCCCAGAGTTCAGGAACCTTGAATGACAAGAGGAGAGGCAACTGATGAGACTTCCTCCCATGCTTTTGAGGCCTACAGGACTCCTAGAGAGCTGGCAGAAGCAGCTGGGGCAGAGGGCGGCGAGGTGGCCCCTGAGCTATGGGGCACCACATTGGTGGAGAATGTGGGCACAGACACTGCTGTAGGCTGTCCCCTCTTGCACATTCTGATGCTGCCAGGGTAGTGGAGGGATATACTGTAGGCTGACCAGACGTCCCGCTTTTGGCGGGACAGTCCCACCTTCAACAACTTGTCCCGGCCCCGCTGGGTTAATTTCAATTGTCCCGGATTTTTTGGGGAGGCTGCCACACTGCCTTCTGGGGAAGCTTGGGCAGCGGCAGCCTCGCAGCACGCTAACGGCCGCCCAGGGAGCACGGCCTGTCACAGAGGTGGGAAATGGCAGCACCCCAGAAGGTAGTGCAAGGCCTCATGCGACATGCAAGCATTTGTAACGCTGCGGGTCAGCCACTCCCCCCCCGTCCCGGTTCACAAAGGTGACCATCTTAATATAGTGGGACCCACCATGTTTCACCTGCCAATGCCTTCTCTTGATCCCTCCACAACTCTGGAGCTTGCCCAGACTGAGGGCTTACCTCCCACAGCCATGGCTCACACAATTCCAGACCCAGTTCTGCAGGGAGGCCCAGTGGAAGCTACACCCTCAGATCAAGTTTGTGCTAGTCCGCGCTTCAAGCCCTGAGGGCAAACCTAAGTGACCACCTTGGGAGGGTTGGCAGCCCAGCCAGGGACCAGGCTGCCCAGTGTGCCACTGTCCAAACTGAGGCACAAAGATGAGGTGGAAATGTTCCTGGAGGTATTTGAGAGGATGGTGGAAGCCCTGTATACTGGGACCATACCTCATGGGTCCTGTCCAGGTGGCCCTGAAGTCACTCTGCAAAGACGAAAGGGCGGATTACGCCAAGCTCAAGGAGGCAGTCCTTGACCAATATGAAATATCCTCCAAGACATACCAAGTAAAGCCACATGGCTTCAAATGGACCAGCTTGGAGCCTTTGTGATCTCCCTGAGAGATCTCAACTATCCTTGGCTGGAGCTGGGAACCCATGGGGCACTGGTTGAAGGAGGGGACTCCAATGCCTGTTCCGGGGCTGGTCATCTGCAAACCACACCCTCACCCAGTGAGGAATCCCATGCAAGTGAGAGGACTGGCTGAGGGGGAGGGAAAATGTGATGAGGTAAACCGTGCAGAGTTCCGTGACAGCAAGGAAGGAGGTGTGCAAAGACCATGTCAGGTTGGTTTGGGGGGTCACCCTGCTCCTGAGGGGGTTCCTGTCGTACCAATGTGCACAGGACATGGCTGCCTGGGCGAGGGGTTGCCTGGAGGGATCGGGAGATCCAGGACCTGCTAGACATCGGGGGGAGGCAGAGGTGTAGCGGGCACTGGCCAGCAGCCAGCGCAACATTGACACGTTTGACAGGGTGAGGGCTCAGGGCCACCAGCGGACAGTGGTGGGATGCCACACCAAAACAAAAGCCATCAGACATGACTTCAAGCATGTGCAGCAGCACAACAGAAAGACAGGTAATGAGAAAGCCACCTGTCCCTACTATGAGGAGCTGGAAGTGCATACTCGGGGGTGACGAGAGCATCCAGCCAGGGCGTGTGGGCAGAAGCTACTCTTCACACCAGGCTTAAAACTGTGATTAGGGCGCATAAGGCCAATACTCAAGACAAGGACAATAACACTGCATCGCTCATGCGTGCAACATTAAAGGAACATGAGTAAGATGTAATTTAGGACTATGCCCAATCACCGACGCCTTAAAGAAGCATGAGGTAAATCATTGAGGGAATAAATTGAATAAAGTAGGAGCCAGTATGTAACCTTGTCCCCAGGAGTACCTAATTCTGCTGGTTAACTTGTGGCCACCTTCCCTGAGACATCGACTCTGACAAACAGTGTTGGTATACAACTGTTTGATCAGGAATAGAAGTCTGGAAGCTACTCACTTCCAGCAGCACAGGCCAGCAGACAGCCAACTAGACCAGTCCCTCTGTGCAGGAAGACAGTTCCCAGGAGCCGACAGCAGCTTCCATACCCACCGAGGTGCCCAGCAGTCCCTCGGAGACAGGTGAGGGGGGACAGGGACCCACAACATACCCCTATAACTGTCAGGATGCTGTTAGTGTCCCAGACATATAGCTGCCACTTGCCCCATGAAGTCTAAGCCTACAAGCAGGGCTCTGCCGAAGGAGGCTACGGCCAAGCCTTGCAAGATGTGTGCCAGGTCCAAAGTCAGGTCAAGGCACATCCAAGGCTTTGGCCACTGAGGAATTTGATTTTCTTGAGGAGGAGGAGGAAGAGTCCACTGGATTAGGTCTTTCTGCTGTGGTTCCTGAAACCACGAACCCCCCAAAAGATGCAGAGAGTGATGGTGGCGCCCCCATTACCCTAATGATGATGCTTTCTCATCCAGCCAAGAATACTCGTATTTTGACTCGTGCTCTTGTGGACTCAGGGTGTTCCCATTGCCTTATGCGACCACAAGTAGCAGAGGAGCTTGGATTACAACTATTTCCCTTGTTCAAGCCCATTCCATTCACACAAATGGATGGCAGCTCTGGAAGCTGAGGAGGAGTCCGCATTTCGCTTTTAAAACTGAACCTGTCCTCTTGCGGTGTGAGGAGCATTGGGAATGTCGTAGTTTCATTTTGGCCCCTGTGGCAAGGCAACCAATCGTTCTTAGTATGTCTTGGTTGGAAACTCATGACCCCACAATCCGATGGGTATCCCATGTGGTTTGTTTCACTGACCCACCTTGCGGGGATCACATGCACGAAGGGGAACCACCTGAGTTGCCTGTTCCTGCTTTGGCTTCTGGCGTCACTCCACTGCCCGAACTCCCCGGGGTACCTAGGCAGTACTGGGATCTTTCCAAGGTGTTGGAAAGGTTTCATCCAGAAGGTGACTAGAAACACGTATGCCGTATGCCGTGCTGGTGTTATTTGTTTAAAAAAAGGATGGCTCTTTGAGATTATGCACTGACTACAGGGGACTTAATGCTGTGTCAGCGTCCAATAAATACCCTTTGCCCCTGATCAAAGACCTTTTAGATGCGTTAGATTCTGGTTGGATCTTTACTAAGTTGGATTTGAGAGAAGCTTACTACAGAGTTCAGATTGTGGAGGGGTACGAATATCTCACTGCCTTCATCACCAAGTTTGGACATATCTCATAATGCCCTTCGGGTTACATGGTCCCCGAAGCTTTCATGTCTTTAATCAATGAAGTTTTACAGGACTTGCTGTTCAAAGGGGTGGTGGTGTATTTGGATGATGTTTTGATTTACTCACGCAACAAAGCGGAGCACTTAGAGTTGGTTCGGACTGTTTTGAAGAGACTTTTAGACAATTCCCTATTTGTGAAACTGTCTAAATGTGCCTTCCATCAGGAAAAAATTGGATTTTCTCGGATATCGTGTGCGGCGAAGGGGTTGGAAATGGATCCTGCTAAGGTGGAGGCTGTTGTAAATTGGCCTGTTCCTACCACCCGCAAGGAACTTCAATCATTCTTGGTATTTGCGAACTTTTACCGTGATTTCATTCCACTACTCTATAACAAATGGCCTTGCCATTAACTGACTCGTTATGTACTAAAGGCAAGGGCCCACAAGCTGCTATACCGGGAGCCCCCCTTAATTGGACTGATAATTGCCAGCAAGCGTTTCAGCGGCTTAAGACTACTTTTATTTCTGAGCTGATTCTGGTGCATCCCAACCCTAATCTGCAGAGAAAAGTGTGGTATAAATATCTAAATAAGTACAACTAACTTGCAGTGTCAATAGATCTCCATGTGCAGTGATAGTGTATAGAATCACATATTTATCACCACACACACACAAAACATAGATAAAATAGCAAGAGATAAGATAGCCTTAAGAAGAAAGAAACTGTTCAAAATACAGTGCCTCACAGTGCACACTCTGGCTGTTTCTGCACGGCCCAAATACGACGCCTTAGGGACTGCAAAAATGCCGTCCCAAAGGCACCATTCACACAGGCGGCGCTTCTGAAATGCAGCAGCGGCAACCGCTGGTTTCCCTCTCCACTTCTCCCAGAGCGCGCTGTCAGGCCTAAAAAAACCTCCTCACTGGAGGGAGGTTTTTTTAAACAGCTTGTTCCCTCATGGCGCGAGTGCGAACGGCAGTACCGCCTAGGAACACACTAGTGCTCTCTGCTCTCCCTCATTTGTCATCCTGTGTGTGGCTCTACCCGGATTGTTGGAGACCCACTCCTAAGCTGTCCCTCCCAGCCCTGGAGGTCAGGAGGGCAGCGCATGGCAGGTATCTTAGCAGTTCCAGCAGGGCAACACAGGGACTAGCTTAGGTGAGTCATGAAGTGGGACAGGGAAGAAGGCGGCTCCGTGCATGGAGCTGCCTCTCCCATCGCTGTAGCCTCTGCGGGCTGCTTGCACTCCGCGTCTTGACGGCCTCACCCCTCAACCGGCAGGATTCCTGCCGGTGCAGGGGCGCCCTTTCCCCAGTGCGGAAAGGGCCTCTGTTACAATTTCCAGATAACAAATGAGGCATTTGAATGAGTTGTGAAACCATATAGAAAAAATGGCTGTGCATTTCTTTGTGACTCAGTGCTAGCTTTTTATCACAATAAAATTAGAAGGTGGTAAGGCTGTGTTTTGTTTGGGGTTTTTTCCCATTTATTTTCATTCGGTTGGTGAGCCCAGGAGACTGTAGCAGCATGAAGTTAGAATTCTCCACACTCATGTTCTTTGTAAATGGGCTCTTATGCCTTGCTGTGAAAAATTACATTTGGACCAGAAGCTAGACAATCTTTTTTGATTATTTATCTAAAACTAAAAGCAGGAAATGATTCATTTGATTTTTGCCAATTCTGGAGTGTTGCCACTTTTAGCTCAGGAAGGGCAGGCTTCCCTTGGCAGACTTGGCTGAGGTGATGATGAATGATGTCCTATGTTTAGTACAAGCCAGAATGTTGGAGAGTGAAAAACCAAAATTAAAAAAAGAAACCAAAAAACCCCACCCCCAAACAAGCAACCTAAACATTTTATAGAGGAAATGGCTCTAGCAAGATTTCTTACTAGACTCAGAACAAAAGCAGAGATATAGTGCAGAGATATAGTTTTTTGGAAAGTTATAAAATACATGAATATTTTCTATTTATCACAATTACTTCTGAGTCAGTTGAGCTCAAGTTATCAATTTTTGCTTTTCTCTGAAACTGCACTAAATTTGGGAATTGTTCAGTGCAAATTTAAACACCAGTCTGGTGGCTCTTTAAAGATTAACAAGGCTTATTCATCCATGAGATTTCATTCCTCAGAGCTCCTTTCATTAGATGCCAACTAAAGGAGGAAAATTAATTGCATTTATTATAGATTTATTATGTGATAGTTGTTTTTAAATCTTTTTATTTTCAGTGACGTAGTCACAGTACCGTCCTTCAGCAACTTTCTGATTTATGTACTAAGACATACGCTGTCAGGTATCTTACCAGAACTGCTGGCCTACATGACATTTTTGTTTAGTTTAATTTCTATACTGTGCCTTCCCAATGGCTTAGGGAGGGTAGGAACCATGAGAATAAACCAAAATATTCATCATATAAGCAATAATATCCAATTAAATTACAATTATTCTTTACCTGCTAAACCCAAGCTGTCCTTGTCCCTAGAGCAGCCATTCTCAACCAGGGTTCCCTGGTACCCTGGGGTGCCGTGAGCATGTCCCAGGGGTACCGCGGCAACACCTGACCTCGAAAAGGTTGGAAAACACTGCCCTAGAGGAACATTTTACAGCTCTTTGGAAAGGTTTACAGGTCGGGTGTGGCACCCGCTGGCTCGGAAGCTGCCTCTCTGCCCTCTGCCCCAGCTGCTTCTACCAGTTCTAGGGGTTCCGAAGGTGTCAGAAGTATGGGAAGAAGTCTCATCGGCTGCCTCTCCCTTCTGGCATGCCTGGTTTCCCAGCTCTGGGATTCTCCGCCAGCTTCCTCTTCATCAGCCCATGTCCTCCCCTTCTTATCCTCCCTTCCCCCATTGCAGTCTATCCTGTCCCCAATCAGGGCCTCAGAGTTCGGCACGAGCCTGCCCTTCCTCAGTCCCACTGGCTCTTTCCTCTGCCTGTCCTGTGCTGTCTCCTCCTCCTCTGCTACTCTCCCCAGCCCTTCCTACTGCTGTCCAGACGCTGAGCGCCATGCCCTGCCCCAGCTCACCTTTGCTGGATCTGCTGGCCGCAGCAGCTTCCCTCTTTACAGCCTGCCTTGCCTTGCCCCTCCCCTCTTGCCTCATGGGTCACCCACTTTGCCATCCTCCCAGGTGGGCTGCACTGCATTGTTCTGTGCTGGGGGGGGAGGATGTCCTGGCTTCCAAGCCCAGTGGGGGAGGCATTGCAGAAGCTGCTGCAGGCTGTTGTCAGGGGTGAGGGGGGTGCTTGTGTAACCTCAGCTCGTGGGTTCTGTGAGGCAGAACTTGGAATGAGTTTGCAACAACAATTTTTAAAAACGAAATGGTTTACTTTCTTAACATATAACATGTAACATCAACATTTAACATCACATTTTCAAGGTCCCTGTTCAGGTTGCATTTTCAAGTTCCATATATTTACAGTCTACTGACACTGCCAGTCCAATTCTTCTTTGCCAGTGGGTTGGCTCCTGAAGACTCCCAGGGCTTGGTGAACAGGGATTCAACTTATGATGAAGGTTTCCAGGAGAACTCTCACCCATTACAACCACAAAAGAAACCCTGAAACAATAAACCCAACATTTTACAACATAGCAAAATAAACTACCACCTCCCCAGTAGCTCCCAACAACATTGCAGTTACCTTAACAAGGTGTTAAGGGGTTTATACAATCAAGGTCCCAGGCCCTGGTAGCCTTGTCTCCTCCAACTACATGAGCTCTGCAGCCTTCTCCTGCTTTGGGTCTCCACCCCTTTCTGGGTCCACCCATACTGAGCATGGGGGTTACACTTGCAGGGACGGCTCAGAGGCCAGGGGCTGCAGTGAGACTTTGTGCCATTGAGGCTGGAGCCAGGATTTTCCACCCCTGTCCAGGTCAGGGCCCCCTGTGATCCATGGCCCAGGTTAGGGTAAAACTTTCCTCTTTGGTCCCCTTGACAATCTGGAGCCGACTACATCCTCTGGGATCTTCACAGGGTCATCAAGGGTCTTCAGCCTTCTGTTCGTGAGGCAGTCGTGAACCTTGGTAGGAATGACCTAAAAGAACTGCTCCATCAACATCTTACTAGCTACTCTCTTCTTCCTGCAGTTCCCAGCTCCCCGTCCCATGAGGAGCCAGTTCCTTCCCCGGTGGTGGACATGAGTGTTGTACTGGTGGCTCAGGTTATACACCTCCGCGGCACTAGCGTCGGGCACCTGCAATGCTATGTACCCCTGATGGCCCCCTCGACTCCCTGGCCCAGTGGCCACCCTCACGGCTGACCTCACCAGTATGTCTGCCATTATCGTTCTCCCTCCCAAACATGACTGCCAGCAGCACTTTGCAGCACTGATTCCCGGCTGGCGCCGCATGCTAATCTAGGGCCTTGGAGGCTTGCTGTTCTTTGGAAACCTTTGCTTGTTATCGCTATTTTTGATTGTCGCCATTTGGAGGCGCTTCCACAAGCGCTTCAGTACGTCGCCGCCAGTAAGCGCCGGTGTTGTGGCTAATGACGGCCGTATGGGCAACACTCCAGCTATAATGCTGCTTTGGGTGTCCTTCTACCAGCTTATTTTGCCTGTGCAGAAACGGCCTGAGTTGTATCTTTAAAACAAAAAAATCAGATTTAACACCGATTGCTTTTTCAAACCCAGTGGCAAAGAAGCTGCAGTAATATTGTGGAGAAGGTGAAAAGGATGCATATTGCTTTGGTTCCCATTTTGGAGAATGTCATGGTATAAATGAAGTAAATAAATAAATTGCAAATGCTGACTTTTTTGTGTCATTCTTTAAACCCAGGGCCAGGTTTCTACAAAACTGCAGATAACGGTGGAGAATTGGTCTGTACTTGTCACATTCAATAGTCATTCCCTCCCTCCATAAGTTATGTTATTCTGTCCTACATTTTGTTAGTAATTTTTAAAGCCAGAGCTCATGAATTTTGTTCTGAATGTTCTCTTCCCCTCATGCTGTAGGCCTGTGGTTGAAAAGCACAAACTTTCCCTCAGCAAAAAGAACTTCATGTCTTCCAAAACAAATATTTTTTCTTGGTATCTAATATGAACAAATATTGTGGTCTATATTCCAAATTTCTGTTAAACTAGCACTTCTTAAATCTTTTTTGTGTCTAGATATTGTATAACAGTTAACATCTTTTTAAAATCATTAATTAAACAAAGAGCCACTGATCTCTTTGAGAAACTATCAGAGCAAAAGCCCAAGGGAGCTCCTTTAGAAAAGCCTGGTAAATTTTTGATGCGGTTTGATTTTTAGATGGTAGGACATTTCCAGCATCATTTATTTTCCTTTGTATTTATTTTGTAAATTCAGTAAATCCCAGACTTTGCAACTGTGTCAAAAACAGCAAGTTAGGGATTTGCCAAACAGAAAGCCAAAGAACCCTACTGGATTCTGAGAGGTCTTTATTGCTCCCGTCCAGTCCCTCCTACAGTTCTATGTCTTTCTTAAATATTTTACAATAAAAACAGCACTTTTTCCAGGGAAGCATAAAAGCAAATATTTATGTTTTATGAAATTCAACACCTCGTCTCCTACGACTCCAGCCATTAGACATGCTTCAGTTATAGGCCTCGAGGATGTAAAAAATGAATGAGGAAAAAAGGGAGTAATTTGCCATTAAATATTTTGCCATCGTGTATGCATTTGCAGGAAAGGAGTTAATATTGTTTTTGTCCAAAAAAAAATCTTTTCAATTTGCAGAAAATTAGTGATGGTTCAACTACCAAAGATCAGATTTTATTTAGTGTTCGCCCTCAGAAATTGTAGCATTTCTTGGCCATACCTGTTCAATGTGTTAAATAGTCCATGTCTAGGATGTATCTCTACATTTTCTGCTCTTTCAGATTTCTAAGGGCTAGTTCACATTGGTTGGTGGTCCTATAGGATTGCCAACCTCCAGAATTACAGCTGATATCCAGGCAACAGTGATCAGTTCCCTGTAGAAAATGGCAGCTTAGGAGTTGAACTCTATGGCATCACATTCTTGCATCCCCAAACACGACCCTACTCAGGCTCCAGCCCTAAATCTCTTGGAATTTCCCCAATTGGAGTTGGCAACCCTATGAACTTGTACTAACACATTGGTAGCCCAACGTATTTGTTGATTCTGCACAGCAAATGTATAACTGGTTAAAGTCACTATGAAGGAACCTATTTTCCTTTTTCTTGTTCACATGTGTGCCATGCAGGCAGCGACTGGAACTCATGGAAACAATCTGGGTTGCTTTCACACCTTCACACAGGAACGTCATGTGAAAATTTGGGGGCAATCCGTTCAGCCGTTTCGGCATTAGGGCGTGACTAACAAAGTCACTGTTAGCTTTTTATATATAGATAGATTTGGAATGAATCAATATTATAGAGTACATTGTAGCATCAAACCATATGTGCTCCAATTTTGGCACTGAATACCTTTAGAACTGCAGGGATGTATTGATTGCCTCTGGAAAAACAGAAACGTAAAATTGCTTCATATAAGTTATGGCTGTAGCAGAGGCTTTCAGGTGTGCTGACCATGATAGATTATAACTAAACCATAGTCCCAGGTTTTTGAAATGTTTTACCTGCTCTATTTGATGGCCCTGGATTTTCCAAGTATATCGCTTTGGCTTATTAGCGAAAACTAAAATTTTAGATTTATCATAGTTCACTTCAAATTTTTTGATCTTACAATATGCAACAAAATGATTCAGTAATCAAGATGGACCGACCCAGCTATGGGACAGCAGGATGGCATCATCCGCATAGAGTAACTGTGGTATATGAGATGAGCCAAGTTTGGGGCTTCGGCTATTCTCTTCTGATAACGCGGAAGCTAGGTCAAATAGATAGATGTTAAATAAAAGGGGGGCAAGTATACAACCTTGCTTAACCACTTTGTTGACAGGAATGGGGATTGATCCTTTTGCTGTTTGGAGGTAATCTAAACTAGTGGTCACCACTGAATCTTGTAGCAAGGAATTCCATAAATTATGTGTTGTATGCAATACTTTTTATGTTTATTATGAATCTACGACCTGTGCATTTCTCTTTTTTCCAGGGAGCTGGAGGCAGCTGTCGTGTTACTTCCTTTCCCATTTTATGCTGACAATAACCCAGAGAGGGAGGTTAGGCATTGGTTCAAAGCTGCCCACGGAGCTTCATGGCAGAGTAGATGGTTTAACCTGGATATCTCAGTTCCCAGTCCAGTAGACTAACCAACTACATCATCCTGGATCATTTCACCGGGTCATCCTGAATTCTAGTCATAGGGGATAAAGAAAAGAAACATAAATGGCCAATTGGTAGTAGTCACAGTTTTATAAACTTCTGGTGTTAATCTCTTTGCTGTGTTCTGAATGTAAAAGCCAATGTGATGTGGTGATTTAGAGTGGCAGACTTTAATCTGGAGAACTGGGTTGGATTTTCCACTCCTCCACATGCGCGGTAGATTCTTATCTGGTGAACTGGATTTGTCTCCCCACTCCTACACATGAAGCCTGCTGGGTGACCTTGGACCAGTCACAGTTCTCTCTGAACTCTTTCGGTCCCCACCCTACCTCACAAGGAGCCTCTTGTGGGGAGAAGCAGGGCAGGAGTTTGTAAGCTGCCTTGAGGCTCCTTACAGGAGAGAAAGGTGGAATATAAATCCAAACTCTTCTTCTTCCTTGAGTGGAAGGTGCTCCAACTTCTGATAACTTTGTCTGCTTTTTTCTATACTAGTGGTACATCCTTTTTGACTTGGAGTAATCATAACTGTACACAATATTCCAGTGGTAGACTCTCCACAGATTTATACAAAGGCGTGATAGTAGTAAGTTTTCTGAGAAGCTTGTTCAGCAGGTGAAAATACCATTTCTAACCACCACAGTTGCTTGTGAGTTGAGTTTTAGCTTGACTCATCTTCTCCACTCACCATCCTCGATTATGTGACACTAGCCCAAGACCTTTGTTCCCCTCAGCATGTACATACACATTTTAAAAGATTGAACTAAATTAGTACAATTAATGTTTTAAAAATAACAGTAAACCATGGAAACTAAGAGGACAAAATATCACACAAGCACCTCATGATGAAGGTCTAAAATGATACCACAAAGAGATCAATCAGCCACAAAAGCAGTCACACCCTTGAAAAAACCCTTATCACAGAGCCATAAATTCCTAAAAACAAGCAGACATAAATGTAATGATGTGTGTGTGCTGTCAAGTCACAGGTAACTTATGGCAACCCAGTAAAGTCTTTGGCCCTTTCCGCACGGGCCATTTACGGCGCCCTGGGGACGGCAAAAACGCCGTCCCCAGGGAGTCGTTCGCACAGGCAGCGCTGCTAAAATGCAGCAGCGCCGACCTGGCTCCCCTCCACCCCCCCCCCCAGGGTGGCATCAGGCCGCCTCCAAAAACCTCCCTCCTGGAGGGAGGTTTTTGGAAAACAGCGCATTCCCGGCGGCGCGAGTGCTTAACGGGCAACGCTGAACACGCCGTTGCTTCCCCATCCCTTTAATTGTCTTCATTGCCTTCATCATTCTACTGGACTGCTGAGACCCTCCCTCACTGTCCTCCGACCCCTGGAGGTCGGAGGGCAGCGTGGGCGGGTCTTAGCAGTCCAGGAGGGTGACGAAGGCAACGAGGTGAGTGGGAGAGGGACGGGGAAGAGGCGGCTCCATGCGGAGCCACCTCTCCCGTGCTGGCCTCTGCAGGGGCCGCTCGCACGCTCCTGTGCGAACAGCCCCCACCCCTCCACCGGCAGAATTCCTGCCGGTGGGGGAGCGCTTTTTCCACAGTGCGGAAAGGGCCTACAAGTCAAGAGACATTCAGATGTGGTTTGTCATTGCCTGTTTGCATGGGCTGAGCAAGTTCTGTGACTGTCCCAGGGTCATCCAGCAGGCTTCATGTGCAGGAGTGGGGATCTGAACCCAATTCTACAGATTAGAATCTACTGCTCTTAACCACTACACCATGCCGGCTCTGCAGTAATACCAGTCTATTAAATCTCTAATCATAAACTAGGAAATGATGAATGCCTGCTGACAATGAAAACACACATGAAATATAAAAACCCACTACAACTCTAGAAGGCTGGGTGAACAACACCAGTAACCACAACATGGGTATAGCCTAGAAAATCCACTTAAATTCGTGCCTGGAGAAAATCTTGGGATGAAAATTTCCCCAGTAACAGAGACTCTTTCATTCGTGACCATCCCGTGGGACTTCAGGAAGTGGGGAGAATCACAGCAGAATACTTGAAGATGATCTTAACACCTGGGTAGCCTCATATTCTCTGGGTGGGTGAAAAAAAAATTGCCCAGTGGTTGGTATTCAACACCCTTGTAATTTTTAACCAGTAATTTTTAAAATTGCAGTCTACTTTGGATGATATGACAGTTGACGTGTACAGTAATTTTCTCGTTCATTCATCATATCCCCTTCAACAGAGCAAAGAATTCAGGCAGCTTTACATTTAAAAAACTAGCATCTGAGCATCAAGTTCTGATGTCAAATCTCTTCAACAAAATCTGAATGGTAACATTTGAAAATTCTCACATGCCATTTAAACTTTGAAAACGTATCATGGCAATAGAAGATGCATAACAGTTGTAAACTCCGTAAAACCATAACAAATGACCATATCCAGCCTGTATTGCGCCAGCTGCACTGGCTTCCAGTGGAATTCCGGATCATCCACAAGGTATGGGTATTAACCTTTAAGGCTCTGCGCGGCCTGGGGCCCTCGTACCTTCGGGACAGCATATGTCCCTGCGACCTCTGGGTTTAAAGCAGAGGCCAATTCCCTAGTGATCCCGGCCCTCAGTAATCACGGCTGGCTTCCACCGCAGGCCAGGGCGCTACGACCCTGGCTCCAGCCTGATGGAGGTACTCTCCCACCATCTGTCCGGGCCCTGGGGATCTTGGAAGTTCACCCAGGGGCCTGTAAAGACCCCAGGTATTCCCACGAGACCCCTTTGGGAAGCCGGCCGTTGGCGGTGTCGCGCCCTTCCTGCCACCCTCCCTTTATCATCTTAGGAGCCTGTAACATCTATAGCGCCTCTCGGGAGGGTCTTTTTATCTACTGATAGTTTCATACTGGACGTCATGTGACTTGCATGGAACGCTGTAATTTTATGTAATTTATGTATTTATTGATTTTAAATGTAATTGTTATTGTTGAATTGTTTACAGCTTGTAATGCATTTTACGAGCCCTTAGGGGATGGGGCGGTCTACAAATATAATAATAAATAAATAAATAAATAAAAGACAATTCCTATTGCAATCAATGTAATTTCTGCATTGAAAACTTTTGGAGTCATGAATAGTGCATTTAAAGAGGGATGGCAAGTTCCACACCGCCTCCACTTGAGCCGGTTGCTCAAAAGACTGAGATTAAATCCTGTGAAATTTGTCATAACTTTCCATCAGCTGCTGCTCTGCCATTCCTCCATGTATGTTTTAAAACCTGTATTTAGAATACTATTAAACTTGAATGCTATTAAAAATTATTTGGTTTTACCAAATGCATTTTACTTTTCTTTATTAGGTAACTGTTATTGAGCCTTTGGTTAACAGAAGTAAACAGAATTCTATAGAAAGAATATGCTGGAAAACAAATCTGCCAGTTTGAGACAGCAATATAAATATGTTATCTTACAGACACAAATTAATCAGAAAGATTCATTTAGGATGAGTTCTTCAGTAAATGTGACTTAAAATGGGTGTTCTATTTCACCTGGAAATCTAAACATGAGATTTCTTTCTCCTGTAAATGCTTTTAATATTCAACTCCCACACAGTAAAATCTCCTTCTTTCCTAAGGTAATTATTTTTTTAAAGGGTCAAGCAATCGTTTATTAAAATTTAATTTCTTCTGGTGTGGGAAACTGTATGCCAAGACTTTCCGTGTGTGAGAGAAACTTTATAGAGAAATTATAAACTGAAAATTGAAAGTTTGTCATGGAAAGCTTGAGCAACCTAGCAAAGGAATGAAAAAAAAATGTTCAGAGCTTAAAAAATAAAATAATGTACATGGACTGCATTTCCAGCACACTGAATGTTTAATACAGATTAAACACTTAAAATGGAAAGAACTAACATGTACTCCAAACGTATCTTAAATGTTTGCTTAATATAGCCAGAATACACATTTGAAATCATAGGACCGAAGAGCACACGGTAAGTGTTTAAATAACATCAAATCCAATAAAATGTTTCACTTGACAAGTTAAACAGGTGATAAAAATGTCATGTTGTGCTTTGAAGGGGATCAAAGCTGTGTCAACTATTGGCGCAGCGATGTCTTGCATCACAACGGAACGGCACCAGTCCTAGAATGAGACCAGGATTAACGTGTGGATTCTATAAGTAACGTATGTCTGGGGGCATCAAAGACAGAGAAGAATGTGTGTCAAGGAAGGGGTTGTTGTGCGGAATTTGTGCAGAATTACAGTCTGAGAGAGGGTCATAGAAGTGTAGATTATTTCCTGGGCTACGTGATTATAGGTGTTAACTATGTTTCAGATAAAGAGGACTATAAGCCTTATCATCCTGCCAGCATGATGCTGGCAGGGGATTATAGGTAACACTAAGCCCCTTCCAGATGTTATGGATTCTATCATCCTTCTGCCAGCATGATGCTGATGGGAGCTGTAGTCCATAACATCTGGAGGGCTACGTTTGACACTCCAGAGGTAGATTATTTCTGATGATGGGAGCTGTGAGTCCACATCTTGAGGGCCGCTTGACAATCTGTGGTGTAGATTATTTCCTGTGTTATGGCAGTACTCTGTACTAACAGCTGTTTCCTAAGGTGCTTTCTGCCCCCAGTCCTACCATATGCAGCAGCAACCCAATTGTTGATTGCCTTTTAGGATTATCGGTCTCCTCCCACACATGCCCATCTTTTAAAAAAATCTTAATCCTAGGCCAGAGGGCATTTATTAATGTAAATGTTTCAGACATTTGATATTTCCAATAGTCATGTGGAGAGAAAAGTTCTATATGAGTATTAGCTGTGGCAATCCACTCTTAGTGACATGTTGTCCAACCTGTAGGAAAGACCAGACCAACCTGTAGGAGAGACCAGAGCCCTCCGGGGATGGGGCGGTATAGAAGCTTAAAAAATAAAAAAATTAAAATTAAAAAAGAGATCTCTTGGATCCAGGCTGCAGAGACCAATTCTACTGCAGAAAATGGCTGCTTTGGAAGGCAAACTATCTGGCATTATCGCCTGCTTGGATGACTTTTTCCTCTCTGAACCCCATCTGTAAGGTTGCGTTTCAACCTTGAGGTGGCTCCCTCTGCATATGGTAGGTTCTGGTAAGGGCTTTCCAGAATAAGTTATCCGAAGTTGATGCTTTCTTTGCATCTTGTGTAGTGAAACTGTCTGGGTGAGTTTCTGTGTGAGAACCTAAATTGTTTACTGTTTTCTTGCTCTTGGCGGGAACTTCTCTGAAGCCTGTAAAAGAGGCTGCTTGTGTGTGGGGGAGTTAGTTCCTGCATTGCCTGTTACTGACTTAGAATGCCAGCTCAATAAAGAACTTAATACAGTTGCTTTTGACTGGACTTTACTGGTTCGTTACACCATTCTCCCCAGAGTCCAAATCTTCAGGAATTCCCCACTCACAGTTGCCAACCTTATTTCATAGACACACGCAATGTTGTACTTATCAACTGATGGCTACGTATGAAGCTGCCCTATCTCTTCTAGGTTCACTCACCTTCTCAAAGTTATGTGGTTCTATTTTCCTATTATGACAAATAATTTTTATGTGGTATTTGCTAGAGGCATGAAGCAGTGAATTGTTATTGGCATGTTGGGTACAAAGAACCCTTCATTTTCATTTTTATTCATTTTTTTATTTTACAGGGAATTAAAAGTAGCCTGAGGATAGGGTTGCCAACTTCCAGTTGAGAAAAACCTGGAGATTTTGGGGACTGGAACCTGAGGAGGGTCTGGTTTAGGAGGGGAGGGTACGGTGGCATAGAATCCATCTGCCAAAGCGACCATTTTCTTCAGGAGAAGTGATCTCTGTTTTCTGGAGATCAGTTGTAATCCCAGGAGATCTCCTGCCACCACCTGGAGGTTGGGAACGCTACCTGAGGAAGCCCTCCGTGTCTATGGGACCAATTATCTGATGAAGCCAAGGGCACAACTACTTGGAGCAGCACCACGAGGTACTTGGAGCAGCACCACAAGGCACATGGGAGGAGACCTACACCCCAGTGACATACGCATAGATTTTTATGGGGGGGGGTTGGGGGTGGGACCTGCCCCCACCTGCCCAGGGGGCGTGGCCATGCCTCCCCAAGCCCTGCCCCGGCCTCAGTGCTTATAAAAGCAGCTCTCTGAGGCCAGGGGTGACAGACTCCCCTGCCCCTCCTGCCCCATCCTGCCCCCCCACCAGCTGGGCTCCCAGCCGCAGCCGGCAGTCCCTTCTCCCTCTCTTCTGGGCAGAGGAGTAGCTATGGAAAATGAAGTCTAGTGCAAAATCTGAGTTTTGCGCCCCTCCCTTCCATGGGCAGCTGCTGTGATGCTGGAATCCACCTCCAAACAGCATCACTTTCAATGGTGTTTAAACTAGGGAACCCAGATTCTCCTTTTAAATCCACCTGAAAGGGAGAATCTGGGGTCCCCAGTTAAAACAATATTGAAAGTGATGCTGTTTTCGGGTGGGTTATTCCCCCACCCTGAAACAGCATCACTTTCAATGATTAAACTGGGGACCTCACATTCTCCCTTTAAATCCATGCCGAAGAGGGTGGATTTAAAAGGAGAATCTGGGGAAATTTGGGGGGTGCCTACTGTCAGGGGTGCAATTGTTAAACTAGCAGCACCAAACTTTCAGGGTATCTTTAGGAGACTCTCCTGATGATACCACCGAGATTTGGTGAAGTTTGGTTCAGGGGGCCCAAAGTTATGGACCTGCAAAGCTGTAGCCCCCATCTTCTTTTAGCTCCCATTGAAAACAATGGGGGATGAGGCATGCCCTGTGGGAGTCCATAACTTTGGACCCCCTGAACCAAACATCACCAAACCTGGATGGTATCATCAGGAGAGTCTCCCAACAAACCCCTGAAATTGTGATGCTGCTAGCCTAAAAACTTTGCCCCCTACAGGCCACAAACTGAAAAAAACACTTTAAAATACCAAAAAACACAAACGGGGCGGAGCTTTGGACATGTAATGGGGGGGGTTGAACCCGAGAACTCCCCCTTACCTGCATCCTTGCTATACCCCCTTTTGAGCAGGTTTCCAGATGGCTAGCACAATGCCCAAAGGGAGGGAGCAGATCTTGCTCAGAACAACAAAACACCTTGAACAGGTTCGTTGTACCCATAACACATACATATTTTTATTTTTAGGGTTGGGCACATCCCTGCACTTTGGGGATGTTTTAGGTTGATCTCTCTTCATTCCTTGGGATTTGCTCCAATAATCTTTTGTAGAATTTCACAATGTGTTGGCAGAATAGAACAGCCCAAGAACAGAGGAGCAACGGTGAAGCTCATCTGCCTACCCATGGCCATTCCGTGGAAGGAACTTATGAGGGTCCGGGCCCTTCTCTACTTGAATTAGGAGCCGCTAAGTCCACAACTTCAAGCTCCTGCAATTTCCAGGATCCAGGAAAATATTAAAGCTCATCTTTCCTACACTGAGTACCCCTTTGCAGCTCAGTGGCAGAGGGTTGTAGGGTTGTCAGGATAACTGGGAAGGCATGGGTTTCAGTGTCCTGGCAGTTACAGTCCAGTCCTAAAGTGTGGAGGTTTGCAGGAGTGATGTGAGAGATAAAAAGGCCCTGGAAATGGACAGTCTGTGCCCAGCAGCCCAGGTGTGGTATCCTCCTCCTCCTCCTCTTCATTATATCAGGTTCAGGAGGGCTGGGTGCTACTCTTCCACCCAGTGGTGGGATCCAAAAATTTTAGTAACAGGTTCCCATGGTGGTGGGATTCAAACTGTGGTGTAGCGCCAATGGGGCTGGGCGGGGCACACCGGGGGCATGGCCGGGCATTCCAGGGGTGGGGCATTCCTGGGCGGGGCTGCGGCAAGGACGCAGCTGCTGCGCTGGTCCTTGGGTGGGAAATGAATGCACGCAGGCGCAGGCTGCCACGCACGCTGGTGCACCTCCTGCTAGACTGCTTCAAGTTCTGCGCGCTACTGCTGAGAGGAGGGGCGTAACTAAGGCAAAAATCACGTGGCAAAATCCCCAATTAGTAACCCCCTCTTGTCACACACAAATAATTAGTAACCTACTCTCGGGAACCTGTGAGAACCTGCTGGATCCCACCTCTGCTTCCACCCCTGGGCTGTCCTAACCCAAGAAGTGGGGAGGCTGTCCCTCTACCAGGAAATGTCCTACTGGCCATGATGGCTAGTCAGCCCTTAGAGGCTTTCCTTTCAGCAATCTCAAGGCTACAAGAAAATCTTTGAAACTCATGCTTCAGGGCATTCCCAGTGCCCTGGCTTAGAAAGAGGATGCAGTGGAAGCATCCCAGTAAAAATCCCACACGTTTTCACTATCTCTGACATTGGGGAGAAAGATCACATGGCTCTAGTTAGAATAAATGTCTTGTAGCTCTCTGATACTAGGGCTTTCTCTTGAGGACAAGAAAATGCCGGATGATGGGGCCCCTTTCACTGAAATGTTTTGAAAACATTTTCAAGCCCCCTTTGCCACGATGTCCATTGCGCTCACCCCAGGCAGCCATTGCGTAACTTTTCCCTTTTGTTTTTAGTTCTGCGTTGATTTGATGCTTCATTGCCTCAAAACTCCTTGCTGTGATTCAATATTGCTCCTATAACTGATGCCTTGAAGATTATTCCCCCTCCCCCCAAATTAAAGAAACAAGCAGAAATGAGCAAATGAGGGGGAACCGGGAGTGAGCTGGTAAGACGGTGCCGAGGAAAAAGTTCAGGGAAAGCAGAGAAGCGTGAGGAACATCGTGAATAGATAGCAAGTCACTAAAGATGTTTTCAAAATGTTCGAACCGGAGAATCGTTTTAAAAGGGGATTCATTTAAAACATTTTGAGGCTGCAAATAAAATGTTTGGCGGTAATAACCATGCAGAACTCCAGGGAGGAAATGTTATATTTCTCTGCCTCAAAACAATTTAAAAGATTTGTGTGGAAAGTACCAGGGCCTAGGAGCAGCAGTGGCGTAGGAGGTTAAGAGCTTGGGTATCTAATCTGGAGGAACCGGGTTTGATTCCCAGCTCTGCCGCCTGAGCTGTGGAGGCTTCTCTGGGGAATTCAGATTAGCCTGTACACTCCCACACACGCCAGCTGGGTGGCATTGGGCTAGTCACAGCTTCTCGGAGCTCTCTCAGCCCACCTACCTCACAGGGTGTTTGTTGTGAGGGGGGAAGGGCAAGGAGATTGTAAGCCCCTTTGAGTCTCCTGCAGGAGAGAAAGGGGGGATATAAATCCAAACTCCTCCTCCTCCTAGCACATTTTTGCCTTTCCCCCCTCATTCACACAATCAGCAAAAATCACAGCACTAGAAGCTGGAACATATTCCCTAAGAAAAAGACCACCACTAAGAAAAAGACCACCACTAAGTGGTTGATTTTGCTGTGGTTACAGCCAACAAAGAACCCCCATGTGCTAATTTTATGCGGCAAGTGAATTCGATACATCAAACTTTGTCTTGCATTTGGACATCGGGTTTTCTTTCCCTGTGTTTTCCTGCCGCATGACCAAAATACAGGTGCTTGAATATTGTGCACTTTAAAGCACTTCTGGGGAAAGAAGCAATTGAATTGTAAATGGGAGCTGGCTAAGATTGTTATTCTTTTATAGTCAAAGGTAATGAATAACGCTGGGTATAAAAGGAGAACAATTAACTATTTACTAGCTACAAGCAACGGAGACACCAAGAATGTGCTTAATATGTGGCCAGACGAAAACCTTCATCAAACCTACAGAGAAAGCTATTTGGACAGGAAACCTCACCTTCATTGTATTTTCCCAAGTGGGGATTTTAATTTCTTTTTATTGTTATATCACATTATTCCACAGTGGTAACAGTTATACAGAAACTGGTAAACACACTCATGGCGGGAAAGGGGGAGGCAAGGACCCCCAAGCAGTCAGTGTTTATGGCAGTTGCACTCTTCAGTGGTTAGACTGGTGATACAACTGTATAGTTTTTATTTGCTAACACTTGAGTAGGCTGCAAGAAAATGCATGCTGCTTGCTCTTTCTTTACTTCCAAACCTGGGCCTTTCCCCACTTCCCTTAAGCCCCGCCTTCCTACTCTACCGAGGGAGAGTAAGCCCCGGCGGGGTCCCTCGGGTGACTCCCACTGAGAGGGGCGGCGAGCAAGCGCAGGCTGCCCTAAAGCTGCTGCCTGTCAGCGCCCCTCAGCGCAGCATCCCAGGTGCTCTTCTCAACGGCGCCTTTTGATGGCCCCGCGCAGTGTGCGGGGTCGTGGGGACGGCCGGGCGCGCGCCTGGGATGCTGCGCGCTGAGAGCAGCGCACGGCATAGAGGGGAAGGACGAAAGTGGGGAAAGACCCCATGTTAAACAGGAGAAAATAACCAGGAATGCTTTCATATCATTGACCCCAAATGCGCTTCCGTTTTCAGCTTGCATATGCATCGCTATTGTTGCTGCTGCTGCTAATACTGTTATAATGCCATTAATTTATATGGTGCCTTCCTAACAGCCTCATCCAGGGGAAGCTAGATCCACCAGCATGAGCGGCAGCGGCTGCGCCGGCTGATTTGCCTTCCCTGAGGCACTTGCTCTGGTGGAGGGGTGAATGCGGTGGTGGAATTCAGCCTATTCGCATCAGTTTGGTAGAACCTGTAGCTATTTTTTCCCCCAGTTCGGAGAACTGGTTGTGATCCCAATGATAGCGGAGTCAGAAGTGAGTTTATTCCATTTCTGATCTTGCTTTTAAATAAAGATGGAGCTAGGTTTTATTTCTGTGTATGTTAGGTAGGTAGGAACACACTGTATTAGGTAGAAAGTAGGAATTATCGCTATCTTTTGTATTTGCGCCTGCATGGAACCTCCTTGGCTAAAGGCAGGAATCCACCCCTGCTCCACCTGGGCATGTCCCTTTCATTTGCTAAAACCATGGATGGAAGTTGACAAAAGGGACCCCTGAAGAAGCGCCTCCATCTGCCTAATCCCACCAGCAGGCAGATAAGGGTGTCATCATCATTAAGTTTCGTTTCCTGACCCCAAGCACCCAAAGGACTCTTTTGTGTTTTTCCCACCAGTGCCTACGTCATCGCCTTGCCCTGCCTCTGTCGCGAAATTCAAGAAGGGACTGCCCACTGGACTCTAATTGGTTCCTATGTACTTGTAGATGTATGATTGGCTGTCATGTATTTTGTGAATGAATGGTTGTAGGCTGTCCTGTATTCCCCCAGACGGGAGAAAGTGTATATAAGTTATTGTAAAGCTGCTGCAGTTGCTGTGGAGCAGAGGTGCTGACACGTAGGTCAGCATCTCAATAAAACCTTTTATTATTTTACTATAATCGCTGTGTTGGGTCCCGTTTCTGTTCCTCTGCGCCGCCAAGAGCTGTTTGGTCCGGAGTTAATAAAAGTTACCCAGGCAGCGCTGTAATACCACCACTGAGTCCCACCACTGGAAGTTCAGAACCAGTTGTTAAATTACTTGAGTCCTCCTACCACTGGTTGAATGTTCCAGTTTGTGACGGCCACAGTGCAATGTCACACCAGATGCTCTTCCAGTTTCCCTGAGCTCTGCAGCTGCTGGCATAGCAGGGGTGTCTGTGGGCGTGGCCAGGGGAGGAGCCAGCTCCCTTCCAGTCATTGCACCCATTACGTGGGCAGCCCAGGCTTAAGAATTAGGCCACCAAAAAGGTCCATTAAACCCAGTGGGGGCTTTATGGTGGGGGAGAGAGGCCTTTTTTGCATTTCAAGCCTCCCGCGTCACCTGGAAGCCTCCATACAAGCAGCAGGCCAGTGCACCTGTGGTGCCATAGCCAGGGGCTTCACCTGTTGAATGGGGCAGCCCACTCAATAAAGTTAGGCATATCCCTCATTAATTTATAATTATATAAGTGTTACACCCTTCTAAATCTACTGAAGTCAGTGGGCTTAGAAAAATAATTTTCCTTATAATTTCACTGTAAAAAAGCTAGTCATTTCCCCTCTCCCCTCCCTAACCGTTCCCCCTTCTTCCCCAGGGGGGTGGACCTTGACCAGATGATGGGCACCCCTCCCCTCCCCCCAGGGTGGGCTACAACAAGATTATATTTGCTATTATATTTGACTGTCAACATCACAAACCAAATAAATAAATGAAAATGAACAAATGAAGAACAGAGAACAAATGAAGAATTGATGCAATATTGTAAGCGTATAGAATTTGAAGATCTGGGGTAGTTTAATTCTCAATAAAACTGAGTCGTTTAATTCTAAATTAGAAATTGTAGATATAACTTGTGAATCTTCAGTATTTACACACCAGAATTAGTTTGTCACTGAAACCTTATTTGCAATTCAAATAAAGCATATTTTTTAAAAGTCGCTAGGATTATTTTTCTCTCTTAGCACCAGTTTTTAGGAATTTATGGTACTTTAACCCTGATGACAATAAATATATGGGGGAAATCCTCAGTATTCTCTCAGTATTCGTCATCCTCAATTGATTCCTGAGAGAAAATGGCTTCAGATGAGCCTCTATACCTCTTCCAATATATTTACACAAGCTAAAGACAGAAGGTGCGGAAAGTATTCTTTTCTATAGTGAATACATCTTTCTCTGCTTGCCCTATGTTGGCATCAGTAAAGTCAGTTATTTGAAGCACATACTATTTTCAAATATTAAGTTTTAGATTCAATCAAATCTGAATCTGGGCTCTCAAAATGTTAATGAAAAGTCAATTGTCAATTTCAGATAAAAACATAGACCAACTTTGGCAACTTAAAATCTATTTCAGGCTTAAAGCACAGTGAAACCCTCTTAAAAGACCCCCTA
Source organism: Sphaerodactylus townsendi (assembly GCF_021028975.2). NCBI lineage: Eukaryota > Metazoa > Chordata > Lepidosauria > Squamata > Sphaerodactylidae > Sphaerodactylus > Sphaerodactylus townsendi. Next base: position 4,715,471 of record NC_059434.1, read on the forward strand.
ATTAAAAGCCTGAGTAAACAGTTTTGATCTGGCTCTTAAAAGAGAGCAGGTGATGGTAAAAGCTTTATTTTTGAATGCAGCTGTGAAGTACTGCAGAGAAAAGTGTGTATTTTTGAGTCCAGGTCTTTCAGGAGTCATTGTTTACATCCAGAGTGTGGCATAGAAGCTGAGGACCAGGGAGCTACCTGATTGATTGGGGCAACCCTGCATTCTGATTGAGTGAAGTATATTGATGTCACCAGAAGGGAGACTATCTCCTGGTATAAAAGACTTTTGGAGTTTGAAGGTCCTGAAGTTGACAGCTATTTTATGACAAAACATTACCTCTCTGGGGCCGTTTCCGCACGGCCGAAATACGACGCCTTAGGGATGGCAAAAATGCCGTCCCAAAGGCGCCGTTCGCACAGGCAGCGCTCCACCTCCCCCAGAGTGGCGTCAGGCCGCCCCAAAAAACCTCCCTCCTGGAGGGAGGTTTTTTAAAAACAGTGTGTTCCCACCGGCACAGTGCGAACGGCACCGCCGGGAACACGCTGTTTTCCCTGTCCCCCCCTCACGTCATCGTCCTGCGTAGCTCTGCTGGACTGCTGAGACCCTCCCTTGCTGTCCTCCGATCCCTGGAGGTCGGAGGGCAGCGTAGGCGGGTCTTAGGAGTCCAGCAGGGCGACACAGGATGACGAGGTGAGTTGGGGGGACGGGGAAGAGGCGGCTCCATGCGGAGCCGCCTCTCCTGCGCAGGCCTCTATGGGGGCCGCTCGCACGCTCCTGTGCGAATGGCCCCCACCCCATCCACCGGCAGAATTCCTGCCAGTGCAAGGGCGCCCTTTCCGCAGTGCGGAAAGGGCCATTGTTTACATCCAGAGTGTGGCATAGAAGCTGAGGACCAGGGAGCTACCTGATTGATTGGGACAACCCTGCATTCTGATTGAGTGAAGTATATTGATGTCACCAGAAGGGAGAATATCTCCTGGTATAAAAAGACTTTTGGAGTTTGAAGGTCCTGAAGTTGACAGCTATTTTATGACAAAACATTACCTCTCTGGGAGCAGACAGTGACACAAATATTTCTGATTCTACTGTGGTGACAGCCTTGCATGCTGTGGTTTAAGCAAATAATACACAGACTGGAGAGTACTGGTAGATGGGTTATTGAGGGGCTCCAGCTAAAGAGCCATATATATAACCAGTTATGTTCTAAAATAACAGGCATCCTTCACTTTCTAGGAGTACAACAGGGCTGAGGGAAAGTGCTACCATATTTCTGAAGCACCTCAGACCCTGAAGTGAAAAAGGTGGGAAATCTAACAAGCCTGGTCCGAGAGAGATTTCCCTGCCTTGGTGATATTGGAAGGTATGGGAGGGTCCACCTCAACAGCTACAAAATAATGTTTTGAATGAATAGGGGGGAAAACAGCTATCAGATATCCACTAAAAGTAAAACAACATTGAAATTTCAAAGCTTGGTCCTATCAATCTCAACAAGGAAATGGAACCATACATTTTTATGATGGTCCTGTTTGCTTGCAGTGTAAATGCAAAAGACCCGAGCTCATGCAAAACAAACTGGAGTATTTCCTCCCAGTCTTCGCTCGATTTCTCCACAGAAATGGGCAGCTATGTGAAGGGAGAAACCGGAATAAAATAGGCCTGGATTGTAAAATACCAATTGTAACCCAGTATAATTGTGCTGTGCAGAAACAGCCTTAAATTCATGGAACATAAGAACATAAGAACTAGCCTGCTGAATCAGACCAGAGTCCATCTAGTCCAGCATTCTGCTACTCGCAGTGGCCCACCAGGTGCCTTTGGGAGCTCACGTGCAGGAGGTGAAAGCAATGGCCTTCTGCTGCTGCTGCTCCTGAGCACCTGGTCTGCTAAGGCATTTGCAATCTCAGATCAAGGAGGATCAAGATTGGTAGCCATAGGAGGAACATTTCCACTGACTTCTTTGAGCACTTCCACATTCACAACACCACCGCATGAAGAACTACCAGCTCCCACTGGTAGCTCCAAATCCCACTGCATTCTTCTGCAACTGGGCCTTGTTTTGGTGTGCTTTCTGCTCTGAGCACAAGCAGCTTTCAAGAAGGGTTTTTCACACAGCAGTTGTATGTGGTTACACCAGCTCTCTATATTTGGACAATTTGATTTTCAGAGTTCAAAAGAAAAGTGGTAAAATTCCTGGGCATTTAAGCAAATGAAGAGGTCAGTCACACATGAAGAGGAACAGTCACACAGGGATAGTTGAAGAGGTCGGTCACAAAGGAATCGTTGAGGTAGAATTACAGGGTGAGGCTGGAGCAATAAAATGAAATTGAACAAGAGAGGCATGAGAGGTTCAGGGTCCCAGACAAGAACACTTTGTGAAAGGGAATTCACAAAATCTATGGCTCAAACTGAGAGAATGTCAAAGATGTTCTGGGTGAAGCTCATTTTATGCTGTAATATCACCTTTCTCAGCTAGCCCTGGAGGTGGAAATGTTCTTCCACTGGAAAAGTAGGACCATTAATTCTGGCTGAAGCTATTCCTACCTGTTGCAGTGTCTCCTTGTCTAGAAGGACTGCTTTCAGTAGGCTCCTGGAGATTCTGGAACCATTCTGGGGGGCGGGGAGCAATCTTGCCAGTGTTACGGGTGAAGCTGGTTAAAAACAAGAATTGTGGGAGGAGACAGAGGCCTGGAAGAATTAGGAAGTTCCAGGCTGTGTAACGAACCAGTAAAGTCCAGTCAAAAGCAATCGTATTAAGTTCTTTATTGAGCTGGCATTCTTAGTCAGGAACAGGCAATGCGGAAACTGGCCCCCCAACTCTCAAACCACCGCTTTTATGGGCTTCAGACAAGTTCCCGCCAAGAACAGATAAACAATTCAGGTTCTCACACAGAAACTTGCACAGACAGTTTCACACAGACAAGCAAGCAGCAACTGATAACAGCAACATTCCCCGTTCTGGGCGTCCTGCCAGAAGCTCCAGCAGGAGCCTCTCCAAGGTTGAACTGCAACCTTTCCAGGTTAGGAAATACTGAAAATGTTGAGGGTGGAGCCCAGGGCCAGAGCTAGGGGGAAATGTACCCCTGCCACAGCCCTGCACCCCTGCCACAGCCCCACCCACCACGCCATGCTCCCACCATGCCCCCACACTGGCGCTCCCGGTGCATTGCGCACACACCCTTCCACCCCCTTGGCGCGAGGCCACTGGTGGAGCCAGAGGAAGGCCAAGTTTAGGAAGGAAGGGAATTCAATGGAATATAATGTCAGACTTTCAAACGTGGAAATAACAGAGACCGTAGGAAAGTCCAAAAGCAGTTTGTTCCAGGTGATACGAAGAGTAACAATGTAAAGCAGGATCTGATCTAGAGAGCTCAGATCCAGGACTTATATCCTTTAATCCCCCTGTTTCGCCCCACACCAAATGTCCACTACAGTTTCTACTGCAAAGCTACAAAGAACCTGGGAACCTTTCACACCTCTTTGAGGATGGGCTGGCGCCAGGAGATTGCTAGCAGGAGATTGCTAGGAAGGGAAGAGGAAACAGGAAAACAATTACAAATCACACACAGCAGGACATCAAGATACTGACAGGCATGGTCCTGACATATAATGCCATAGAGTCCATTTTCTGAAGAGGCCGTTTTCTTCAGGGGAATTGATCTCTGTCTGCTGGAGATCAACTGTAGTTCCAGAAGATCCCCAGCTACCACTTGGAGGCTGGCAAGAAGAATGAAGAAACTCCAGCCTGGGAGGCTCAGTTGGGATTCCAGAACTGAAGTGGGATGAGAGAACTAAGAGAAAAGCGGCACGGGAGAGATCGCTTCTTTTGAGCTTTTTTCCACAGACATTGCTGGGAAACCCTGAACGGCCTGTTACTTTGCCAGGTTTTGCAGTGTTGCACGAGCCGCATAACTTGGCAATATTGCAAAGCTGACCTGGGGGTGGGAGGGCAAAGGCACTCTTTGTGTCGGGCACCATTTATCCCAGGGCCAGTCCTGTCTACAGTGAAAGAAGTGAAGGAAGTGCCGTGTTCCTCTGTTGCCAGAATTGCCAAGAGTTTCCCTGAATCGTGCTTGGAGGGTCAGCGTGGACCCTGTACAGCCATTGGAAGTCCTCTGCATACTTCTTTCCACAGATCTGGACTCACAGCAAAAAAAAGGGGGGGGACTGTTGAAAGCACACGGTGAAACTCTGGTGCTCTCCGAGAATAGCAAGAGTAAGAATGAAACTAAAGAGGCACCAGACTAAACTCTGGTTGGGAATATGTCTTCTCTGAGATTATGTCTCTTTCTGCCCTATTTCCTTAAGCAAACACCGAAGGATACTTTGCAAATATTTCACTCTTGCCTTTGACTGTTGTCATAGTGATCTCCAGAAGAGATTCTTCGGTTTATGAGTGCCTTCCTTGTCTAAAAGAAATGTCCTCATAGTACGGTGAATAAGAGATAGCTGGTCCTTTGCAGAACTCTCAGAGTTATAAGCAGAAATGTGGAGCATGAAGAAAAGGAAAGCAGGACTTTTTTTTCATGGCAATATATAATAAGCTTAGGTGGTCCTGTGATTTGGGAGTCTGTGGTGTAGGAGAAGTGACGGTTACTGAAGCAGGAGAATTATGAATCTTCGGGGACTTTGCAAAATATGAAGTTTGCCAAACGCCCTGAGTTGATTTTTTACAAAAGGTCTTTGTGCGAGGCTGAGAGGGACGGAGGAGCCGTCTTCCATTACAAGACTTCCACTGAAATGAAACTAAGCATTAATGAAGTTTTTGGCAGTGATCCCGCCTCTTTGACATTGGTGATTTCATCCCTTTCACTGGCAGGAAGAATATATCGAGGCGATGGAACCCCTCTCCTGCAACTGGATTTCTCAGCTTCACTCTCTGTGGTGAACTCAGTTCCCAGTGACCTGGTTCATAAGAGACTCGCTTCCTAGATCAGTGGTGGCGAACCTTTGGCACTCCAGATGTTATGGACTACAATTCCCATCAGCTCCAGCCAATTGGCCATGCTGGAAGGGGGCTGATGGGAATTGTAGTCCATAACATCTGGAGTGCCAAAGATTCGCCACCACAGTCCTAGATGAACCCTGACTAGATAAACCAGGAAGATTTAAGTTTAAATATGGTAGGAATCTAGACCTTGGTTCCTGTCTGGGGATGGGGCAAGGTGGCCTGGCCACCACCCCATCCCTGGATGACACATGAGCCTCAACCAGCTGGGGAGCTCCAGGCTGCGACGGAGTCACCCATGCACCAGCGGCAAACAGCTCCACGGCCCCATCAATGACTGCTCCCGCAACAGGTCGGAGGTACCGGCAGAGCCACCAGCAGCAGAAGTCAACAGCGGGGTGAGCTACATGGCTGTGGAGGCAGCAACCAGTGCCCAGCAGACACTCGGCTGTTCCCGCCTCGCTGGAGGAGGCCCTACGGGGGGGCGGAGGCCCTCGAAGTGCTGTGGGATGAAAGTGGTGACCTGCTGGAAATGCAGGGGGAGTTCTGGTGGAAGGGGGATCGACTGTATGTGCCTCCGGCAGCGCGCCTCCTGGCTTTACAGGGCTCCGATGATGTAAAATCGGCAGGTCACTTTGGGTTTGTGAAAACGTTGCATTTGGCCCATAGACAATTTTGGTGGAGAACATTGAGGGAGGGATGTGGAGGCTTATGTGAAAGGTTGCCCCACGTGTGTGATGGCCAAGAGGGCGCAAGGGAAGGTGTCCGGTCTCCTCCAGCCCTTGCCGACACCCCCCCTGCGCCCTGGAAGGTGATTTCTATGGATTTCATCACCAACCTCCCGTCCAGCAGAGGGAAGTCGGTGATCTGGATGGTCGTGGACTTGTTTTCAAAGCAGGCGCACTTTGTCCCTTGCATATCGCTGCCAACAGTGAGCAAGTTGCCTTACCTGTTTGTGACCCATGTCTACCGGATACACGCTGCCCCTGATAAGATAGTATCAGACCGCAGCGGGCAGTTCATTTCGCAGTTCTGGTGGCACTTTCTGAAGCTGCTGGGCACGGAACAAGCTCTTTCGTCAGCGTTTCACGCAGTGACCGACGGTCAGAGCGAACGCACCAATGCGACTCTTGAACAGTATCTACGGTGTTACATTAATTTCCATCGGGACAATTGGGTTGATCTGCTGCCTTTTGCTGAATTTGCCTATAATAACGCGGTGCATAGCAGCACGGGGAAGACCCCCTCTGAGGTTGTTTTGGGACAATCGGCTAAGCCATTTCCATTCCTGGGAGATGTTCAGCAGGGGCCCGTGGAGCTTCAGGAATGGGTGCAGACCATCCGGCAAGCATGGGGGCCGATGCAGCAAGCCCTGGAGAAGGCGAAGCAGGGGTACAAGTGGCAGGCCGACAAGAAGCAGCAGCCAGTTACTCTTACGGTGGGGGATTGGATGTACTTATTCACCAAGAACTTGCGGGGACTGCAAGAGTGTAGAAAACTGGGGAAGAAGTACATTGGCCCTTTTCAGGTGCTCAGAGTGATTAATGATGTGACAGCCGAATTACAGTTGCCAAAAAACTTGAAGTTTGTACATCCTGTTTTTCATTGCAGCCTCCTCAAGAAGGCACCTCCCCCGGATGATTGGCACCCTCGGCCGGCGGTACTGGCCTCGGTAACAGTGAGGGGGGAGCCTCACCACGAGGTGGAGGAAGTTTTAGACTCTCGGGTGCACCATGGCCGGCTACAGTATTTGATCGCATGGACCCATTTCCTGGCTGGGGACAACGAGTGGGTTGACTCCGAACATGTTCAAGCCCCTCGCTTAGTGAAGGCGTTTCACTGGGCTTACCCCGATCGCCCAGGAAGGGGGGGAGGTCTTAAGGGGGGCGGAATGTCAAGATCATGCCTGTCAGTACCTAGATGTCTTGCTGTGTGTGAATTGCAAATGTTTTCCTGTAAATGCTTTCCTGTTTCCCTCTTCCCTTCCTGGCAACCTCCTGGCACCAGCCCATCTACAAAGAGGTGTGAAAGGTTCCCAGGTTCTTTGAAGCTCTGTAGTGCAAATGTTGTAGAAACTGTAGTGGACATTTGGTGTGGAGCGAAATGGGGGGGTTAAAGGATATAGGTCCTGGATCTGAGCTCAGATCCTGCTTTCTATTGTTACTCTTCGTGTTTCAAGAAATAAACTGCTTCAGGACTTTCCTACGGTCTCTGTTATTTCCACGTTCGAGAGTCTGACACTCAGAACCATTTACTATAATCTTTGAGAACTCCTGGAGAACAGAAAACATCCCAGTGGACTGCTTAATATTATTTCCATCTTCAAAAAAGGGGAAAAAAGAGAAAACAAACAATTACCGTCTAGTCAGCCTGACATTAATACCAAGAAAGCTTTTGGAGCAAATCATAGACAGACAGTGTGTAAGCACTTAAAAGGGAACAGTGTGATCACTAAAATTCAACATGGGTTTCTCAAAAACTAGTAATGCCTGACTAATCTCATCTCTTTTTTTTTATAGAGTGACACACTTGGTAGACGAAGGGAATGCTATTGATGTAGTATACCTAGATTTTAGTAAAACCTTTGATAAGGTGCCCCCTGATATTCTTTCACATAAACTAGTAAAATGTGGACTGGACAATGCTACTGTTAGATGGATTTGCAATTGGTTGACTGACCAAACCCCAAGAGTGCTTATCAATGGTGGGGTGCCACAGGATGCTATTCAATATTTTTATCAATGACTTGGATGATGGAATAGAGGGCATGCTAATCAAATTTGTAGATGACACCAAATTAGGAGAAGTAGCTAATATCCCAGAGGATAGAGTCAGGATTCAATATGACCTGGACAGGTTAGAGAGATGGGCCAAAGCTAACAAAATGAACTTCAACAGAGATAAATATCAGATGCTCCACTTAGGCAGAAAAAAATGAAATGCACAGATATAGGATGGGGGACACCTGGCTTGACAACACTACTTGTGAAATGGTTCTGGGAGTCTTAGTAGACCACAAGCTGAACATGAGTCAGCAGTGTGATGTGGCAGCCAAGAAAACCAATGTAATTCTGGGCTGCATCAATAGGAGTATAGTGTCAAGATCAAGGGATGTAATGGTGCCTCTCAATTCTGCATTGGTCAGAACTCACCTGGAATACCGTGTTCAGTTCTGGGCCCCACAATTCAAGAAAGATATTGACAAGCTGCAACGAGTCCAGAGGAGGGCAACCAAAATGTGAACAGGTCTGGAATCCATGCCCGATGAGGAGAGACTTCGGGAGTTGGGTATGTTTAGTTTGACAAAGAGAAGGTTAAGGGGTGACGTGATAGCCCTGTTTAAATATCTGAAGGGGTGTCATGTTGAAGAGGGAGCAAACTTGTTTTCTGCTGCCCCGGAGACTAGGACAAGGAGTAATGAGTTCAAGGTGCAAAAAAGAGATTCCGTCTAAACTTTAGGAGGAACTTCTTGACTGTTAGGGCTGTTTGACAGTGGAATACATTTCCTCTGAGTGTGGGGGAGTCTCCTTCTTTGGAGGTTTTTAAACAGAGGCTGGATGGCCATCTGTCAGGAGTGCTTCATCAGGAGTCTGTTCCTGCATGGCAGGGGATAGCCCTTGGGGTCTCTTCCAACTCTATGATTCTATGGCCTGGCATTACATGTGAGTCAAGGTCACATGGGTGCCAGCTGTTATCTGTGGCCTGAGGGCCTCTTTGTTCTGTTTCATTGTGCTTGCTTGCAACTAGCAAAATATGCATACCTACCCCCACCGCCCCTTTCTTGGAGATAGGAGTTCGACGGGAGTATGACTGTCGCAGCCTTGGGCTACTCATAACAATACTGCATCCACACTATCTTTTCACAAGTGGGCAACTGTGGAAATCAATGGAAAGGGGGAACCTCTGAATGGGCCATGTCTCAAGAATTGGTAATATAAACTAGGTGCTAAGCCTTGAGTGTCAGCCTCGGTCTTGACACAGTTCAGTAAAGCTCTAGAAAAATTCCTGAGTCTGACTGGAGTAACAGACCCTTAGAGGTGACTGAGAGCAAGTTTGGCCCTATGCTCCATTTGAGACTTCCTCATTGTTCCGGGCCAAGGAGTCGCCTGGCTGGTTTGTCTGGCGAACTGGCCACAGAGCTTCCCCACAATTTGACTATCAAATATGTATGGGGAAGAGGCCTGTGTCTGCTTGCCCTCTACAGAAGGATGGATGTATCCTGGTAGGAATCAGATCACGTCCCTCTGAAGAGATGTTCTCCCTCAAGGAGGAGCTGTGGCTCAGGGGTAGACTCCACCCCCAAATTTCCCATTTCTCAACCTATAACTGACAACCCTATTTGTATAAAACTTCATCAGTGAAAAGGGGAGCTTATCAGAGGGAAAGAAAAAGTCAAGTATTTGCCCCAAGGAGTTAATATCCTGCATGTGAGCTCCCAAAGGCACCTGGTGGGCCACTGTGAGTAGCAGAGTGCTGGACTAGATGGACTCTGGTCTGATCCAGCAGGTTAGTTCTTATGTTCTTATGTTGTTAATACCAGAAAAGACAAGGGGAGACAAGGAGAAGGAGGAAAGGGAGAGGTGTGCCTGACCTGGGTGAATATGAGTGTTTTCCGTTTAATTTCCGTTGGGAATAGGAGTTGGGGCTTTATGGCAGGGGTGGGTTTTGTTTTGTTTTGTAGGAATCTGAAAAGCTGTATCATAGAAGGATCAGTGCTGGTCTGAAGGGGAGTGGGTGTTATAGGTGGTCTCTATTCAACATGCCTCCGACATCTGCATTAGTGAAGGACACGCAAGCCACAACTTTAAAAATCTTTGGCAACCGGGATTAATTTCTTCCACAAGCTAAGTGCAATGGCTCGAAACACAGAGGGAGAATTATCAGTAGCCATGTGTCAGCAAAGCGAACTCTTTCATCTGAGGGCCTTCCATTAACTAGTACCACCATTTCCAGGACGCTTTATGACATCACAAAGAACTGGTTCTTTATGCTTCTGACTAAGACATTTATATTGAACTTTGACATTTTAATCTAATAAAAATGCTTTTTTACCTCATTGCAGTATAAACAGAGAGCAACTCTATTATATAATGGGCATCTGTGGAATATGGAATTAATCCTACCAGTGTGGAAAACCTTCATAACTCTCTTGTGGCTTCATCACTCTTTGAGTTATGAGGTCTTCCTTTCGCTTATGGGATGAAGGCCAAATCCCACAGAAGCTTATTATGAGTTCCCTCTATTAAGACTTCACTATTTAAAACAAAACAATTAAGAAGGATACTGTGAAGTCTTGAACGATTAAAAACTTGTCAGACAAAATGATTTGTTGTGCTGGAAGGGTTTTCAAAGTGAAAGAGAGACACACTTTTCTTTGCCATAAATGCTGATGAATATATTCTGGATGTTTTTCGTTCTCTCTTTTTCCATCTCAAAGATTCAAATTTTTCCTCCATTTCTCCCATTTTTGTGGCTTTGTTTTAAGGACCATCAAATTACTAGGACAACAAGAAACTTTTTTTGACTGAATTGGTATAGTAATCCACTCAAGTGTTAGCCGATTAAGTGTCACATCCAGTTTTAATCACTGAAAGCAAACTTGAACCAGAGAGATGGTGAATTTAGGGCATTTTTTAAAAAAATGAGGATGATTTGTTTCTGCTGAATTATTGTAATGTGAAAAGGAAAAATGTTACAAATGGCCTCTCATTCCTATTTATTTATTTACCTGCTTACTTGTTTCCTGCCATCCCCAAAGTCCCTGGGCAATATACAGCGAGGGTTCCTTTTCTTGATTCAGTAGCAAGTTACATCACCAATTCTTCATCATCTCAAAGTCCAGCTAGTCCAGCTAGTTAGAGTCCATCCATCAGAGTCCATCTAGTCCAGCACTCTGCTACTCTCAGTGGCCCACCACTGAGTTTTGGGTTCCTATTTCATCTAATGAGAATCAGTAAAACTTCAACAAGATTGAAGACATGTAGGAACGGTATCTAATGTGTTACTGTCTGTGGTTTCAGTCCTAAAAACATTCAACCACGAACAGATACTATGAAATTGTGAAGGAAATCTAATAAGGAAACATTCTTAGACTACAATTTACAGATTATTCTTTTTTTTCATTGCCCCTTTTCACGATATCTCCTGAGAAATCCCATGCAGCAAGGCTTAGATTATGTAGGACTATGCAGGGTGAAAGCTGTAACAATCTTTAAATATGAAGCGCCCACCAATTTCTTTCCTATCATTAGCAAATGGTCTTGCTAATTCTGGAGTCTTGGATTAAGCTCAGAGATGGGACACTCCACATCGTTTTGGACAAAATTGACAGAGACAATTCCTCAACAGTAAATAGTGTAATCCAGCCAGAACAGTGTATCAGATAAACACACAAATAAGGAGGAAGGCTAATAAGAGTTAGTGAGGAGATGCACTAATAAAAACAAAGAAGTCTTCACCATTGGCTGAAGACAGGGTTGAGTAATACAGGTGAACCAATCTAGGAGGAAAGTTCCGAAGTTTTGGTATCATACAGGGCTTTAAAGGTCAATACTACACATTGAATTGGACCCAGAAGCAAATTGGAACAAAACTGGAGTGATATGATCCCTATGAACCTCAGAACACTGACCACATCAATTCATACCAAATGTAGCTTCCAGACAGTCTTCAAGGGCTGCCCCATGTAGACCATATATAGTAATCTAATCTAGATGTTCTTAGAGTTCCAAAGCTTAATGCTGGAAGCCAAGAAAACATGTTCCCCAACTAGCATGTTGATCCAGGTCCAACAAGGATGCATGGCAATCCTAAGCAAATCCTAAGCAAAGACGAGCCCTGGCAATTGCAGGCTTTAATGTATTTCCATCAGCCTTTCTAACTGGAAGATACAAGAAAATTGAACATACTAAAAAATTCTGTCCCTGTGATAATGGCAATGTGGAAACGCTTATGCATTCTTTATTCAAATGTCCCAGACATGAAAAGTCTAGGTTAAAGTATAAGGATATGATTTTGGCGAGCTGTTTACAATTGCCAGAATACTACAAAATACCTCACCTGCTGAATCAAAATGGCCCTTTCCCCACTTCCCTTAAGCCCCGCGCTACTCGAGGAGAGTAGCGCGGGGTCCCTCAGCGCTCCCCACTGAGAGGGGCAGCGACAGTGCAGCTGCCCCGAAGCTGCTGCTGTCGCGCCCCTCAGCGCGCAGCATCCCAGACGCTCTTCTGAACGGCGCCTTTTGACGACCCCGCACAGAGCACGGGGTCGTGGGGACGCCTGGGCGCGTGCCTGGGATGCCGCGCGCTGAGAGCAGCGCGAGGCATAGGGGGGATGGAAGCGAGTGGGGAAAGGCCCAATGATTTGCTATTCTGTGAGACTGTTGCAAATTTTCTTTTAGAAATAATTAAAGATTAATAGTTTTTTTAAAAAAATTGCATATATACCATATATTTTTGTAGTTTTTGTATACTGTGGGTCTTGTTTCTTTTTATCTTTAAATTCCAATAAAGGCTTGTTGTTGTAATCTAGATGTTGTAACAACCTGCACCACGTTTTCAATCTTTCCTGCCCAGGAATGACTAACGCTGGGAAAGTTTTGCTGCCATCTTTTTATTCAATTAATTTACTAGGTCCTCATTTGCTCTCATCTTCAGTTGACTTCACAATCCCTTTGCTTCGAGAATGTTATTCTGAAACCAATCAGACTGATAATATTTATTTATTTACAGCATTTTTAGCTTGCCTTTCTCTGAAAACACACTCAAGTTGAGTTCCAATGACAAAAAAGTACAATTAAAAAGCTATTTTAAAACTGACCAATATACATAATTTTTTTTAAAAAAATTAGACGGCAGTATCAAAAACCCTGAACAATTCTGCCTGTAATTCAACTACATTAATTTGCTAAAGAATGTAATAATTTTGGACAACGAAATATGTAATCTTTGTGTGTGTGTGTGTGTGTGTCTCTCTCTCTCTCTCTCTCTCTGTGTGTGTGTGTGTGTGTGTGTGTGTGTGTACTAGCGGGGCCCAGCAGTTACTGAGTTATACTACCACTAACAAAAACACTGTTAACTTTATATATATAGATAGATAGATACAGAAAGAGAGAGACAGAGACAGCATATTTTCTATTTTTGATTTCTGTTCACATTTATTAACCACCCTTTACCAGTCTCAGGGCAGGTTACAATAAAAAAATTATTACTCAGTTAAAATTCCCCAAATTCCCTACTCATCTCACCAAGAGGCTTCTTCAGAATAAATTGTTAGTCTTGCAGTCATTTCCAAAAAGAGTATAGAATCAGTAGGCACAACACAGAGAGAGGCACACTCAAAAAGCAAACTTCAAATATGAAAGATTTCATATTTTAAAATATTGTCCTGTTTTGTATGCCAATGAAGGCTTGTGTGTGTAAAAAAAATTTCATATTTATTATCTATATATTTCTCTTCTTTCCTTTTAGATCTAACAATTTAGATTGTGACTAGCAGGGCCTGGCCACGCGTTGCTGTGGCTTATTGTGGTGAAATGGAAAAGGAACAGTAGCAGCAAATCAATTGCAGAGGCCAGCAGTACGTGCTCATGCAAACACACAGCCTGATACTGTGCGATGTCAGTGATGTGTGTGCCCGCATTCCTTGGGGGGAATGGAAAGGCACCCCTCCCACACATCTAGGCTGGCTGATCATGATCCTTTACCTGGGAGTAAGTTTGGTTGGTGGCAATGGGTGTCGCTTCTGAGGAAACCCTCTGAGGGGCACGACGCAGCCATTCAAAGTATGTCATGGTTGCTGTACCAAGCTTACTCCTGTGTAATGTGTGCCTGATTTTCTTAACTGTAACTGGAGTATTCAGGGAATCTAGAGTGCCTGGCCCATCCCTCCCGTCCCTTGCATGTCGCCCCTCACTCTCTTCCCTCCCTCACTTCTCTTCCCTTGCATGCCACCCATCCCCCTCCCTCCCTTCCCTTTCCCTCCGTTAGGGTGGGTGGGTCATATCAAGATCCTAGGCCCCCTGCCTCCCCTCGCTTGCATGCCACCCTTCACTCTCTCCCCTCTCTTACTTCTTTTCCCTTGCATGCCTCCCCCTCTGTCCCTTTCCTCTCCCTCCCTCTCTTCCCTTTCATGCCACCCCTCCCTCCCACTCCCTCCCTTCCCTCTCCCTCATGTGTATGTGTGTGTATGTGTTTCACTTCCACTCGAGTTACTGCCTATATACTGTTTTCACTGCTCATATCTGGCCATCTGAGTGAACATTCTAAGCTGCACGAACATTCTAAGGGTGGCAGTTACACACAGGCAGCTGCATGTCCTTCACCATGGAGCGCCAGGAAAAAGGCGTTTTACCTGGGTCAGGTGTGAAATTTCAGGTATGTGAACATCTAAAAACACTCTCACCTGGCTGACTACAGTGGCTGGGAATTTTCAGAGGGATTGGCCCAGCAGTTACTGAGTTATACTATCACTAACAAATACACAGTTAGCTTTTTATATATAGAGAGATAATCAGGTGATTCTTTTTTTCCCTTTCCTTCATACCGGATCATTTAAAATTACAGATCAAAAGCAATGAATTCAATTTTTTTGGTAACGATTGAGATATTATTATACAATGATTTATAAAGAAGTATTTTTGTTAAGATTTAGAGATAAAATTATTGTATGCAGTGCTAGTTGGAAGTTCGTTTTTCTTTTCTTTTTCCCTTTCTTCTGTTTGTATTTTTTTCCTAAAGTTAAATGCTACTGTAATTAGAGATGAATAACCAACAAACTTTGTTTAAAAAAAGAAGAAGCAAACGTCATATATATCCTGGTGAAATCTTAATGTGCAGCAAACTCCTTTCTAAACAATATTAGTTTGTAGTTCCTTTGAAAAGAAGGCAAAGAGGGGGCACTCCTCAGTTTGGGGGGCTCTTCTTCAAGGATTGCCATTGTTTACTCCTTCCCTGCTGATTTTCCAGATGAGGAATTTTCTTCCTTACCCACAACCTCTCATTCATCAAACTCCCAGAAGACTTTGGAACTAATCTTTTAGACTTCAGTGCTTCAGGATGAAACAAAGTTGTTTCACTAAGATCGAGTGGAATGGGGTGCCCTGGTCTATCAGAATGGCAGAGGGCAGACCCACCTGCGAAAAGAACTTCATCAACACGCAAATGATTCTAGAAAGGGCTACGAAGTTCAGATTGGGAAATACCTGGAGATTTGGGAGGGGGGCTGGAGCCTGAAAAAGGCAAACTTTGGGGAGGGGAGCAACTTCAACAGGGTATAATGATATGGAGTCCACCTTCCGAAGCAGCCTTTTTTTCCAGGTGAACTATGATGGATCATCTCTGTGGTCCCTTCTTTGGTGGTTGCCTTTGCCAGTTTTGAAAAGGCTGACCAGGCCCCTGTTTTCTTCTTGGGGTCTGACAGTTGCCATCCTCTGTATGGTTGCCAAGCATGGACTGGCAACTGGAGGGAGTCTTGCAGGGAGGAGGGAACAGAGACACGAGGGAGGCTGGCAGTGACGGGGTGATGCCATTTCTGGGGAAAACACAGAAGTGATGCCACATCTTTTTAGAACTCATCAGAAACTCTGTGATAAAACCAGAGTTTCAAGTGATTCCTAGAGTGGCCAGATGTCACTTCCTGGGGAGGGGGGGGGGATTTTATCCTGACAGTGTTTTTTTAAAAATGGTTGTTTATTTTTCTTCTGTTGTCACTTGAAGGGATAGCAGAAACAGCAATACTAATGGTAGGTCCTCTACCCTCCATTGACATGGGCTTTTTCCGTACAGCAAAAATAAAACTTTTTGAGAAAGGAAAGAAAACACTTCTTCCAAGGACATTTACATGGTTTTTACTTCAAAACATTTTGCAAAAGTTTTATTTCAGCCTCAAAATGTTTTATTTGGATCCACTAAACTAGCAATCTTTCTTCCTAAAACATTTTTAAAATGCTGCATCCTTGTCTGTGCAGACAAACAGGAAATGTTTTACTTCTCCCACCCAAATTTAAAGCTCCACCTTCCCCCTTGACTCTGCTACTTTAATTTCTTTGCCTGTCTGCCATTTTCTGCTGCTTCAGAGATTCTCTTGCTGTCCACCATTTTCTGAAGTTTCCTATCGACATTGCATTGGAAATTTGGTTGAAAATGGATCAGACCAGCCCTGTGTGTGAGTGCAGTAAAGGAGCTCTTCCAAACAAATATATGCAAAAAAAAGGAAAACTTACATTTAGCTGTTTCCACACGGGCAGAATACCGCGTCCCAAGGACACTAAAAACTGCATCCCTGGGGAGGAGTTCGCACGGCCGGCGCAGCCTCACCACTCCCAAGCAGCGCAAAGACATGCCTTTCGAACCTCGCTCCCCAAGCAAGGTTTTTTGGAAGCGCCGTCTTCCACCCGATGCCATGCGAACGGCAGCAGGTGGAAGCCACCATTTACCCCAAATGGCTCCTTACCATCTGCTGTCTTCTGGTGCTCCGTGGAGGCCAGGGGACACGCCTCCTGGCCTCCGTCGCTGCAGCCATCACTCTGGCCATGGGGTGTGTCCCATGGTCTCCACAGTGCTCCGGAGGACAGCAGAAGGTGAGGAGCTGTTTGGGGACGGCACAGCCTGTTTGGGGGGACAGCACAGCAGGACCGTCCCTGCAAACGGTTCCAGGGGGGTGCATCGGCATGAAATATGCCAATGCACCCCCGTGCAGAAAGGGCCTTTATTTCAAGCAACTTCATATCACAAGCATTATTCCAGGTGAAAAACAGATAGGTAGAAACCCTAGTCTAAAGAGATAACTTTCCCTATCACAAGTGGGCATTCTAAGGGTGATTCCCCACAGCACATTCTGTTGAGCTCGACTTGTGTCCGCCTGAATTTTTCTTCATGAATTCGACTTGCTGTCTGTCCGCACAGCGGCCGAGTTCGGGCTGCCGCGAAAAGTTGGTTAATCCGCACATTGCCGTGCTCGGCTCTCCTTACCTGAGCTCAGTGGGTGGGGTCGACTCTGTGCGTCATCCACCCCTCTGCCCCGATTGGTTCCCTTTCCTATGACGGGAAACGTGAAAATCCTTTTGTTCCGTGCGTGTCGCAAGGTTGGAGGAACTTTACGACACTGTCGCGAAGTTGCTACTTTATGTGCTTCCACACAAACAGGGTGGTGAACCATCGTGGATCCTGAATCTTTGCCGCCTTGTGATACCCTTTCATGCCTGCCTGCCTGCCTGCCTGCCTGCCTGCCTGCCTGCCTGCCTCCCTTCCTTCCTTCCTTCCTTCCTTCCTTCCTTCCTTCCTTCCTTCCTTCCTTCCTTCCTTCCTTCCTTCCTTCCTTCCTTCCTTCCTTCCTTCCTTCCTTCCTTCCTTCCTTCCTTCCTCCCTTCCTTCCTTGATCTCACATCTCATTTGATGCATCTCCCTCCTGTCATTTAATAGCTCTATCAAGGCAGTGTCTTCCTACTCTGCTGTGCATCATCCGCCCCTCTTCCCCGATTGGTTACCTTTCACCGACTCCCCCCCCCCCGCCCACCAAACATCCCTGCACACGGATCCTCTAATCCTCTTGCAAATACAGGAGCTGTCACAATTCAGTATTTCTTATTACTTCCCAGTACTGCTGCCTGTTCAAAGTCAACTATCCCTTCTGGAGTAATCATCCTCCAGCCATTCTGGGTGGTTCTGCAACCGCTTTCCTTGGTGTCCCCCCCCCCTTTTGGGAAGGATGCTGTTGTCCAAATGGGAAACAACAGCCAAACAGCAGCTCCCCCCCCCCCCACAGTCTCTGTACCATGTTCACACACTTTAATCCTTTAAGAATGGGAATTAATGTGACACGAAAGCATGTTTTGATTCGTTATCAACTCAAATTGCTCTAATCTGTACCCAGCATTCCAGCACTAAACTAAAGTAAAGAGACAGGACTCATTTGCCGGTGAGAAAGTGCCGGTGAGAAAGTGAGTGTGGAAGACTGGCAGCGGTGCCTAATCTGGAATTAAAACACCAATTCATCATTTAACATAGGCATTCCCTCTTCCAGAGATTTCTGTTTGAACCAACAAACCACAGAACAAGTTGTCACAAGTTACAGTCCCCTTCGTTTCAGTCCAGCAAATGCTTTTCGGGTTTCGGGTTTCTGGCTGTACGCCTGCTCTCAATGGTCAATTATGATTGGCTGGCCAAAAGCGCACCATGATTGGTTAAAGGGAAACTAAGCCCTGATTGGGCAGAGACAGGAATGACACGATTGGCTGGAGGGGCGAGTCGAGCTCAGCAGACAGTCTGCGCAAGTTGAGCTGGACACGAGTTCACCCAAAAAGTACTAGGTCGGAGCAGGGATCAAGAAGGCCTGGCTTAGCCAAGTCGAAGGTGAGTCGGACTTGCGTTGAGATCTTTGCCGGCGCGGACTACCCGAGCCGGACACAAGTTGAGCTCTGCTTGTAATGTGCTGTGCGGAATCACCCTAACACGCCATCACATATGTGCAAGTGTGATATACTTCTGTGGGAAAGCCCCAGCAGGAGCAGTAAGCCATGACATTGTGCTCGGTACAAAGGAGAAGAAGGAAGAAGATGGCTGCAGGGTAAAGAAGGAGGAGTTGGTGGGCGGACCCCAGACATGGAGAGCAAACAACAGAACAGCTTAAGGATGCATAGCGCTCCCCATTGACCAGGCATACAGAAGTCACTTATTCCAATACCTTGTCTCAATACCTAGGAGCAGCAGTGGCGTAGGAGGTTAAGAGCTCGTGTATCTAATCTGGAGGAACCGGGTTTGATTCCCAGCTCTGCCGCCTGAGCTGTGGAGGCTTATCTGGGGAATTCAGATTAGCCTGTACACTCCCACACACGCCAGCTGGGTGACCTTGGGCTAGTCACAGCTTCTCGGAGCTCTCTCAGCCCCACCCACCTCACAGGGTGTTTGTTGTGAGGGAGGAAGGGCAAGGAGATTGTCAGCCCCTTTGAGTGATGCAGAGAAGCTGTATGATTGTCAGTAACCTTCTATTAATCAAATTTAAATATGTTACAAACACAAGTTTTCCTAAGGTAATCGGGATTTTCTTATGTAGAGACATACTGACTGGCTGTCCTTTGACACCTCCTTTTGTGATCTTTCTATAGAAGGGGTCTGCAACCTGTGGCTCTCCAGAGCAGCAGTGGCGTAGGAGGTTAAGAGCTCATGTATCTAATCTGGAGGGACCAGGTTGGATTCCCAGCTCTGCCACCTGAGCTGTGGAGGCTTATCTGGGGAATTCAGATTAGCCTGTACACTCCCACACACGCCAGCTGGGTAACAGCTTCTTGGAGTCACAGCTTCTCGGAGCTCTCTCAGCCCCACCTACCTCACAGGGTGTTTGTTGTGAGGGGGGAAGGGCAAGGAGATTGTAAGCCTCCTGCAGGAGAGAAAGGGGGGATATAAATCCAAACTACTCCTCCTCCTCCTCCTCCTCCTCCTCCTCCTCCTCCTCCTCCTCTTCTTCTTCTTCTTCTTCTTCTTCTTCTTCTTCTTCTTCTTCTTCTTCTTCTTCTTCTTCTTCTTCTTCTTCTTCTTCTTCTTCTTCTTCTTCTTCTTCTTCTTCTTCATCTGGCATCCTGCTGCCCACCCTTTCCATCATTGCTGTACATTAATGCATTCATTATTGCCCGCCAATTATGCAAACAGGCAAATATCCCTTTTCAAAAATATTGTGTGTTGCGGATTCAATGCTGCATATATTCGACATCAGAATGAGCGAAGCTTCAGAGATTGAGTGTAGCATTGAAGCCACGTATGTATGTTTTAAAATAAGAGAACCATTTTCACCTGAAATGTTTTATTTTTACATGCCATGCAGACAAAATCCATGAAAACATTTCCTTTTCAAACATTTGGCAAACATTTTAAATGCTGGGAGCAGAATGGCCCTGATCTGATCTCTGTACTTCCTCTTCAAATGCAAAGGTAGAATTTAATCCTCTCAAGAAGGTTTGGGGACATGAGGAACTGTATTTTTTGAAAGCCATAACTGGAATTCTACTTTTCAATGCCAGGCAGGATTGGATCTTTATAGTATATAATATTACCTTAAATTAATTGAGTGTTTATGCATTAAAAAAAAGCTATTCACTTGTGAATACAGTGAAATTTTCAGGATTTATGATGGGAACATTTTATAACACCAGCATCTGTTTCCCTCAACTGTGTATAGCTTCATTCATTATAATTTTTCCTGATGTCTTGCCTACCATATTATTAACTCCCTAAAGTCATGAAACACGCGTTTGTTTTCTTGCAGCTGAGGACTGGGAGGAGTAATTATAAATGTGGAAACTCCAATGAAAAATGTGCTTCAGTGACAAGAGGTTAGCAATTCAAAGGACAGCCAGGTGGATAAGTGAAGACTGGAAAATGAAGCATCTAAGAAAACAGATTCTGGGCTGCATCAATAGGAGTATAGTGCCTAGATCAAGGGATATAGCAGTGCCTCTCTATTCTGCATTGGTCAGACCTCACCTGGAATACTGTGTTCAGTTCTGGGCCCCACAATTCAAGAAGGATATTGACAAGCTGCAGTGAGTCCAGAGGAGGTCAACCGAAACAGGTCTGGAACCCATGCCCCTATGTGGAGAGACTTAGGGAGCTGGGAATGTTTAGTATGGACAAGTGTAGGTTAAGGGAGGACATGATAGCTATGTTTGAACATTTGAAGAGATGTCATGCCGAAGAGGGAACTTTTTGTTTTCTGCTGCCTCAGAGACTAGGAACCAGAGTAATGGATTCAAATTGCAGGAAAAGAGATTTCACCAAAACATTAGAAAGAACTTCCTGACCATCAGGGCTGTTTGACAGTGAAATCCACTGCCTCAGAGGCCACTTCCGCACGGCCACACTGGGGGTCAGGTCGGCGTACATGACGCCAACCCAACCCCCCCCGGGACCAGTCGCACGAAGACGGCACCGCACTGCCCCATTGCCCAATCGACTTTCCGTCCCTGCGACCGTCCCGCGCGTCGCCAAGGCCAGGGGACACGCCCCCCTGTCCTGCGCGACCACTCCGGAGTTGAAGGCAGGGGGCGTGTCCCCAGGCCTCGGCGACACGCCGGACGGCCTCAGGGACAGTAAGTCGATTGGGCAAGGGGGGAGGGATGGCACCTTCCAGCCTGTGCCGTTCGCACGGCAGCAGTTGGAAGCCGCCGTTTTCCAAAAACCTCGCTCAGGGAGTGAGGTGGGAAAATGGCGGCTTCGCGCCGCTGGGGAGGAGTTAGGGCAGTGCGGCTGTGAAGCAGTTGCGCCCCCCTTGCGAACAGCTCCCTCGGGATGGCATTTTTGCCGTCCCCAGGGCGCTGTAAAAGGCCCGTGCGGAAAGGGCCAGAGAGTGGTGGAGTCTCCTTCTTTTGAGGTTTTTAAACAGAGGCTGGATGAGCATATGTCAGGAGCGCTTTGATTGTGTGTTCCTGCATTGCCGGGGGTTGGACTTGATGACCCTTGTGGTCTCTTCCAACTCTATGGTTCTATGATGTTAAGAATATATATTTTTAAAAATAGAAAACTGCATATGTGCAGCCAATTAAACAAAAGGTGCAGATACAAAATAGAAGTGCCATTCAGTGCTGTTCTGTCAACATGATCAAATGATTTGGAAGCCCAAAATCCATAGAGAAAATGGAGAGCATTTGCTAAGTTTCTATAGCATAGGAACAGACTGTGCACCTGTCGTGTTTTGAAAGGGTTGTGTCCATTCAATATTTCAATAGCCGAAAGTAGAATGAATTTTTGAAGAATTATTTCAGCATTATGCCTATGCCTATGTCCATCTGCTGATCCATCTGAATAATGTTTTAAAGTTTGTACACCATAAGAAGAATAACAACAAATCATAAAACATGGGATAAACCTCCAGACAATGTTTATGATGATACCTGATTCATTGTCTATCCATTCATGCTGCACATTTAAATTATTTTGTATAATGATGCATATTTACATATTGTTTTACACTGCACATTTAAATATGAAAACCTATTATTTTTCCAAATGTCAAAGAATGGCCTCCAGTTTTCTGAGAAGCATGAGTAACATAGCTCTCTCAACCTAATTCCCAACTTTTAAAAACTGAGATTTATTATTATTATTATTTATTTGATTTGATATAGCGCCCTATCCCAGAAGGGCTCAGGGCGGTGTACAGCATAAAAGCATCATATATAAAATCATAATACAATTATATAATAAAATAAAATAATTATAATTATATAATAAAATATAATACAATCATAATACAATTATCATAAATACAGTTAAAACAGCAATTATTTCCTAACAGCGTCCCACGAAACCCTGAGGGGGGGGAAACAGTGGGTCCCAATGATGTTAGGTATTTAGTATTTAATCTTTCTACTTTTTTCCAGTTCCGCATAAGTAACATTTTTGCCACTAATAAAAGATCAAAAATCAAATGTTTGTGAATTGTCTCATTATAATGAGGTAGAAACCCCCACAAGACACACATTGGAACATTCGGAATCTCATATCTTAACATGCTCTAAATTTTTCCAAGAACCTTCTCCCAGAATTTCTTGATGACAGACTATGTCCTTAAAATCTGCTTTTGGGGGGCTGCATTTGCAGCATACATATTGTTTGGCATGGTAGATCCCATTTGATTGGTGAGGTTAGGTACCATTGATATATTATTTTATAAAA
Organism: Sphaerodactylus townsendi; assembly: GCF_021028975.2. Taxonomy (NCBI): domain Eukaryota; kingdom Metazoa; phylum Chordata; class Lepidosauria; order Squamata; family Sphaerodactylidae; genus Sphaerodactylus; species Sphaerodactylus townsendi. The sequence continues at coordinate 4,738,067 of NC_059434.1, forward strand.
CTTCTCATTCATCTTAACATGCACAACTGAAGCTGCAGTAGAGACAAAGACCAGCTGTCAATCTTTCTCAGAAATTATTTGAGACACGATATTTTGCCAATGTGTAAAGGTACAGTACACTGCTATTACCATATTAGGAAGTATACTGGAGTATATGAGAGGCAGTATCCTCTCTGAGGGCTTCCAGTGTAAATCAACTTGTCAAACCAAGTGACAAACTTAATTGGTTAATTGCTTCCTATGAACTGATAAAATTGAGCATTTGAATGAACTGAAACTACTTGGCTCCTGCCTTATAGTATGATTTCCATATCAGCATAGAATCATAGGCCCCTTCCGCACGAGCGGAATACGGTGGCCTGGGGACTGCAAAAACGCCATCCCCAGGGAGCCGTTCGCACAGGGGGCGCAGCTGCTTCACAGCCACGCCGCCCGAGCGGCGCAAAGCCGGCATTTCCCAACCTCGCTTGCCCAGCGAGGTTTTTTGAAAATGGTGGCTTAGAGCCGCTGCCATGCGAATGGCAGCGGCTCCACGGCGCCTTCCCTCCCCCCATGTCCAGGCAACCTACCTGTCCTGCAGCCCTCCGGTCGTGCAGGGCAGGGGGCGTGTCCCCTGGCCTCAGTGACATGCTGGAGGGCCACAGGACAGGTAGGTCGCCAGTTCTGGGACCGTTCATGCGAACGGTCCCAGAGGGGTCGGGTCGGCGTCATCTACGCCGACCAGACCCCTTCTGCCACCGTGCGGAAATGGCCATAGAGTTGGAAGAGACCACAGGGGTCATCAATTCCAACCCCCTGCTATGCAGGAACACGCAGTCAAAGCAAAGGAGACTTCACCACTCTCCAAGGCAGTGAATTCCACTGTCGAACAACCCTGACAGTCAGAAAGTTCTTCCTAAAAGATGCACAATCACAGTTACTGATAATGTCTATCAGTCCTGTACAGTTACACTTACTCCTGCTCTTCAATGAACTCGTAATTTGAATCTCATTGTTATAAAGAAGTGTAATACCAAAATCTGAGAACTCAAAAAAAAATTCATTATTCTACAGGCCTCAGCAATTTCTTCTATTAAAAGATTATCAGTCCTTTTATTAAATAATTATCATATTTTAATAAGTGTTTATGTTCCTAAACTGGTCTGGGGGAATTTTTATAGGTCTAATTGTTTGCCATCTTATATTTTATTTTATTTTATGAAGGAATAAGAGGGGAAGTCCTCCTATGGATTAAAAACTGGTTGAGGAACAGGAAACAAAGGGTGGGTATAAATGGGAAGTTCTCACAATGGAGAGATGTAGGGAGTGGTGTCCCCCAAGGATCCGTATTGGGACCAGTGCTCTTTAACCTATTCATAAATGACCTGGAAGTAGGGGTAGGTAGCGTGGTGGCCAAGTTTGCAGATGATACCAAATTATGTAGGATGGTGAGAACCACAAAGGATTGCGAAGAGCTCCAAGCGGACCTTGATAAATTAGGTGAGTGGGCTCAGAAATGGCAAATGCAGTTCAATGTAGCAAAATGTAAAGTGATGCACATAGGGGCAAAAAATCCAAACTTCACATACACGCTACAGGGGTCAGTGCTATCAGTCACAGACCAGGAAAGGGATTTGGGCGTCTTAGTTGATAGTTCCATGGGAATGTCCACTCAATGCATGGCAGCTGTGAAAAAGGCAAACTCTATGCTGGGGATAATTAGGAAAGGAGTTGATAATAAAACTGCAAGGATTGTCATGCCCTTATATAAAGCCGTGGTGCGACCGCACTTGGAGTACTGTGTTCAGTTCTGGTCGCCACATCTCAAAAAGGATATTGAAGAGATAGAAAAAGTACAGAGAAGGGCAACGAGGATGATTGAGGGGCTGGAGCACCTTCCTTATGAGGAGAGTCTTCAGCGTTTGGGACTCTTTAGTTTGGAGAGAAGACGTCTGAGGGGGGATATGATTGAAGTCTATAAAATTATGCATGGGGTAGAAAACGTTGACAGAGAGAAATTTTTCTGTCTTTCTTACAATAGTAGAACCAGAGGGCATTCATTGAAAATGCTGGGGGGAAGAATTAGGACTAATAAAAGGAAACACTTCTTCACGCAACGTGTGATTGGTGTTTGGAATATGCTGCCACAGGAGGTGGTGATGGCCACTAACCTGGATAGCTTTAAAAAGGGCTTGGACAGATTTATGGAGGAGAAGTCGATCTATGGCTACCAATCTTGATTCGCCTTGATCTGAGATTGCAAATGCCTTAGCAGACCAGGTGCTCGGGAGCAGCAGCAGCAGAAGGCCATTGCTTTCACCTCCTGCATGTGAGCTCCCAAAGGCACCTGGTGGGCCACTGCGAGTAGCAGAGTGCTGGACTAGATGGACTCTGGTCTGATCCAGCAGGCTAGTTCTTATGTTCTTATGTTCTTATGTTCTTATTTTATTGATGATTAGTATAGTTAGAATCTTTTATGTATTAACATACTGTTAGACTACTGTAACTCACTCTACGCGGGCTTGCCTTTGGCCATGATCCGGAAATTAAAACTCATTCAGAATGCAGCAGCCAGGCTGCTTACTGGCAGTTCGAGCAGGGATCAAATCACACCGATCCTATACCGTCTGCACCGGCTGCTGATTGAGTTCCGAATTATGTTTAAAGTGTTGGTTTTGACCTTCAAAGCTGTTTGCGGTCTCGGAGCTGCATACCTGAGGGACCGCCTCTCCCCATATTGCCCCGGTAGGCCCCTCCGCTCCTTGGAGGAGGACCTACTCGTGATCCCTGGCCCAAAAATGATCAGGCTGGCCTCGACGAGGGGCAGGGCCTTTTCAGCCCTGGCCCCTACCTGGTGGAACAGGCTCCCTCGGGACTTACAGAGTTTCTGCAGGGCCTGCAAGACGGACCTGTTCCGCCAGGCGTTTGGCCAGCCTGGTAAAAAATATATCTACCATGTCATCTGGCCTCCCATGGTCACAAAATGGGTAGGGGGGTAGCCAGACACCATCCACATTTTTTAAAGGGTTCTGTTTTTATGTAACTGATATTTAAATTATTTTTAAGGTATGTTCTAGCCTTGCTGTGAACCGCCCTGAGCCCTCAGGGGGAGGGCGGTATATTAAATAAATAAACAAACGAATGAATGAATGAATGAATGAATGAATGAATGAATGAATGAATGAATGAATGAATTAAAAAGCCATGATTTTTTCAGTCCCATAGATTATGTGCTAGTGGCATTTGTCTGCATTCCTGCTCAATAATAAACCCATGAATCCATTTATTGATTTTTTTAGAGCTGCATACTGATAATATTTTATCATGTTTAGAGATGCTAGCCTTCCATTTTCTTCTAGAACTATTCTTGGTTTAATATTGATCAAAATTAACACAATAACTTCTCCTTGCTACTGTTATATAGTTGCAGGAACATTAGCAAAGACAAACAATAGTTCTAGTACTACCAGTATTTTCAAAGTAACTATCTTGACAAACTAGGAAGCATGTAATAAAGTCCATTTTCCTAACTCTAACTTGGACAATTATTCTCACGCAAATTATGTACCCTGGAAGACAGCCATATAACTGCTGGATGAAATCAGTTAAGATTTGTACAGATTGAAAATCATCTTCTGTGCATTTATTCCAGTTAAAGCTATTTAACTTTATTCATACGATATCCTGGTAAGTTAATGATATTTTTTGCAAAATTTGCAGGCTGTGCGTTACGAATTTTCAAGCTTCATAAATAACCACAGAATATCATCCGTGTACAGACTTAAAAAGAAAATAATTTCCCCTACAGCAGTGTTTATACCTGTTATATCTGAAAGTATTATTTTCAAACCAAAATGGTTTTACTGGATTTGTTTCTGTTTTGCCTTTTGTGAGAAAACTTGTTTTCATCCAATGGATTTGCTTTTTCAGATCCTTCACAATAATGGGGAATGGACAAGAACCCTTGCTGGTACCACAAGAATATATTTTCTTAATCCCTCCTGGCTCCTGCCCCCTGACAAGGAGAGAAGATGCAAGTCTGTGAAATCACTTCCAGAAAGGGTTGTGGATCACTGGTTATTTTACAAAGATCCCCACTTGACAGGACCACCATCGGCCATTCGTGTTTATTGTTCAAGAGAGTCTTTTTTTTTGGTGGACCACTGATGCTAGTAAAATAAAATAAAAGATGAAGGGGGAGGGAAGGCCATTTCAGAGAAAACTTCAGCATTACACAGAGCCCTAAACCAGGGTCATCTTCCCCAGCTGATATTGTGACATGTGTGTCCGTGTTGTTTTTTCTCACAACAATCCAGTCTGCTGCTTGCTTTCGCCCGGGTGGCCACTCATAAACTCCCCCTTGATTTACATTCTTGCCACAGACACTCCACCTTCTCACTTCCTGCTGCTTCTGCTGTCTGTTTTGCTTTGCGTACCTGTCCTCAAGCTGTTCGGCAAGCTTGGAATTCGCCCTGGGATGCACACGCAAAAAGCTCTGGTGTGGTTGTTCTACGTCCCCTCTTTAAAACACATCAGAAATGAATGGATGTTTTGATTCCATTCAGTCAAAGCCCTGTTAAGTCATTACAGGTTTGTGCTCCAGCCTATCCACAGCAGCTTCAGAACCTTAACTATGCTGGCATTCACAAGACTGTATATTTGCTAAGGACCCATTTTGAGAAAACAATGGGCAGCAGCATATCCCATATATCAAAACTGCCAGCCTGGACCATCTGGTTGGGCCCTAATTCCACCTTGGGCCCTGCCTATCTCCTCCCCTTCCTTCCTTCCTTCCTTCCTTCTTCTTCCTTTCTTTCTTTGGCCTTAGATCGGGCGCCTGTGTGTATATATGTGTTTACATAATCTGGTTGTTTTCATTTATTTATTAATTGCTGCTGAGTTTCAATGGCTTAATTTTATGTTGTATTATTTGCTGTTGGGAACAGCCATGTTGGTAGCCGCCTCGAGCCCTTCGGGGATGAGGCGGCCTACAAATTTAATAGATAGATAGATAGATAGATAGATAGATAGATAGATAGAGATAGAGAGAGAGAGAGAGAGAGAGAGAGAGAGAGAGAGAGAGAGAGAGAGAGAGAGAGAGAGAGAGAGAGAGAGAGAGAGAGAGAGAGAGATGATAGATAGATAGATAGATAGATAGATAGATAGATAGATAGATAGATAGATAGATAGATAGATAGATAGATAGATAGATAGATAGATAGATAGATAGATATGAGTGTGTTTGTGACTGTATTTGGAAGGGAATTAACATTTCAGGCAATAGCTGCTTCTAATTTTTTGTAAGCACTGTAATATCTGTCTCAGGGATCCCCAACCTTTTTTGAGCCTGTAGGCACCTCTGGAGTTCTGGCACAGGGTGAAGGTATGATCACAAAATGGCTGCCCCGGGGGGGGGGGGGAATGGAACCACAAACACAGAGGAAGCCCAGAGGAGGAGGAGGAGGAGGAGGAGGAGTAAATTTATTGTCTTGGCCGTTGGCCTTCACAGTCTCCTCATACACAACATAAAAAGATTAAACACAAACATCCCATATACCAAAACTGAAACAAACTAATTAGTATTAATACAAATATCCCTGTCAAATAATAAGACGCACCAGCATGTCACCATAAGTAGTCTACTCTTCTTGAGGCATGAGCAAAAAGTTCTACTCGGTTGGAAATGTTTGGATCGCCATCAGATAGTAGACAAATCAGTTTCCCAGTGTTGTTAATATCCCCCACAATTGGGAGAAATCCTCTAATATTTTATGTAATCTATATATTATGATGTTTTTAAATTGTTTTATTATTGATGGACACCGCCCTGAGCCTTTTGGGAGGGCGGTATATAAATAAATAAATAAATAAATAAATAAATAAATAAATAAATAAATAAATAAATAAATAAATAAAGAATGAATGAATGAATGAATGAATGAATGAATGAATGAATGAATGAATGAATGAATGTGCTGGCAGGGGATGATGGGAACTGTAGTCCATAACATCTGGAGGGCTGCAAGTTTGACGCCTGTGATACAGAGGACACTCCAAAACATAATGCAGAATGTCCTCATCTGCCTCACTGCCACAAATACATCTACAGTTAGATACCGGCACGTTACTGCATCGTGCTCTATACACTGCCATTGGTGTAGCCTGGAATCTCAGGTTAGTAAATGCCTTTCTAAAAATATAAGTTGACAAGTTCTCTAAATACAGCGACCTAATATGGTCCTACTTTAAAAACTTTAAAGAAGAGGGCAACTTTGGACTGTTTCATTCACTCTCTATCTATTAGTACGTCCATCTGAAAGAGTCATCCCCTCCGGTCCATTCCCTGGCTGCCGCTATTGCCGCTGGTATGGAATAGCGTGTTTGAATTAAAGTAAGATATTCTGAATGAGATTTCTCTTGAACCAGATTCAACCTCAGACTCTGATGACGCAAACAAGTTTGGATCACTGGATAATTGTTTCCTCCAATGTTTTAAAATGTGTGTGTCAGCACGTGCTCTTATGGAGGGTAATCCTAATTCCACTCTCATAAGGGTTATAGGCGATCCCTTAGGAAGACCCAAAATTCTTCTCATAAATGTGCTTTGAATTTTCTCAATAGGGTCCCCAATAAATTTGTCCCAGCCCCAAATTTCTATTTCGTATACATACAAGGGATCGCTTTACTGATGAACAGTTAAAGAGCAGGATCTACCAAACAGCCCCCTCTAGAAAAAAAGAATTTAACACTTAATCCCTTACTTTTCAAAGTTGCTGCATGCAAGTGTAACCCCCATGCTCAGAATGGGTTGACCCAGTAAGGGGTGGAGACTCAAAGCAGCAGAAGGCTGCAGAGCTCATTTGGAGGAGACAAGGCTACCAGACTCGGATCTTGATTTGTCTAAGCCCTTAACACCTTGTTAAGGGTTTTTGTGGTTGTAATGGGTGAGAGTTCTCCTGGAAACCTTCATCATGTTGAATCCTGTTCACCAAGCCCTTGGAGTCTTCAAGAGCCAACCCACTTGCAGGAAGAATTGGACTTGGCAATATCAGAAGACTGTAACTAGAAGGACTTGAAAATGCAACCTGAACAGGACCTTGAAGTGTGATGTTAAATGTTGATGTTTGATGTTGTATGTTAAGAAAGTAAACCATTTTGTTTTTAAACATTGTTGTTGCAAACTCATTCCAAGTTCTGCCCCACAGAACCCACAAGCTGAGGTTACACAAGGATGTCAAATGCGCCTTCCAAGAAGGTGTCTCATTGAATATTAATCCCAGATATTTGTAGGAGCTACTTTGTTCTATTGGTGTACCCAAGATACTCCACACAAATTTCCTTGACCATCTTCTGAAGCCCACCCCTTTGGTTTTGGAGTAGTTTATATTCAGCCTCTCATCCTCACAGTACATCCCAAGTTTATTCAAGAGTCTCATTAAGCCAACTCTCCTCAGAGAAACTAAGACCATATCTTTGGCATACAAAAGAATTGACATTTTTGTCTGACCAATCGATGGTGACATAAATTCTGGACCTTCCAGCTTATTTACTAAGTCATTAATATATAAGTTGAACAGAAGAGGGGCCAACACACACACACACACACACCGCTTTACCCCTTTATCTACTGGTATTGCACTGGTCAAATTTACAATAATAATTGATAATAAGGATTAGCTGGCAGAGCCAGTAGTGCTCTGTCGGGCCTTCCTGATTTTACTTGATATCCAGGCAAACTTGGCAACAGAATACGTTAGATTTTTATTGGTATCTGATAACAATATTTTAACCTTTTCTTTCTTAGCCAAAGGAGAGTTTGTCTGGTCAAAGGACAGAAGCATCCAACGTATCTCATCATAGTATGAGCATTCAAATAATACATGTTCCGAGTTTTCAACAGCTTGCCTATTTGACAGCTGCAAATCTCTACCCTCAGTTGGTACTTTGTTATATAAATCCCGTTGGTATAGTTAGACTTAAAGGGCGTTGTAGCACGGAGTAGGCTGTAGGCTCTTCGGTGGTTAACGATTAAACAAAGAAATGAGATAAGGCATGAATGAAAGTGTATTCAGCATTATGGTACTGAAAACTGGGTGTTTAAGTGTATTCAGATGGGGGTGCCTCTCAACATCTAAGTGAGTTCTAAGTTTAACAAGGATCCCTAGCTGTACATCATAATTCATGCTGGTAATTAGTTGTTGAGAGAGTCCATAATGTGATAGTTTCCATAAAACTGCTCTTAAGCCAATGGGGAACAAATATGTCCAGGAACAAGACAAGTCTTGCAAGACCCCTCTGGCAATAGCATAGCCTAAGCCAATATAGTATAGAGAGTGTCCATAGTTTTGCTTTGTACCCTGAAATTAGGCCCAGTCTCTATACCTCATGTCCCCAGCATTGATAATGTGTTGAGTTTGGGGGCTGTAGGATGGACCTCAAGAATTTTGACTGAGGACGCTCAAGATTGCAGAGGGAGCCGGTTATGGTGAGTGGTGTACCATATGATAATTGCGCCAATGATTTGGCCTTAAATAATTTGATGGCAGCAGGAATGTGATGCCCACCTTTGTTCTAGAAATAATTTCTAATAGCTCCAAAGCTTATAGACGCATTTGCAACAGCATATTTGATATGAGCCGTTCTAAGTCCTGATGACTGAAATACTATGCCCAGATATTTGTAGAGTGGAACCTGCTCCAATTTTTTTCCATTTAATTTCCATATATGGCATTTAGGTCCTAAGTGAAGCCATGAAACCATCACTTTGGTTTTTTTTTCTATAGTTAATTTCTAACTGGATTCTTTGAGAATAGTCAGCAAGGGTCCTTAGGGCTCTCCTTAGGCCAATGGGGGTTCTAGAGATAAGAGCCAGATCATCCGTATATAAAAGTAAAGAGATACTTTTGTCAGCAATTTTGGGGGGATGGAGATCTGGGTTATTGAATAAGGCTACAATATCATTGATGTAAAAATTGAATAAGGAGGGGGCAAAATACAACCCTGTTTGACCCCTCTGCTACTTTTGATTTCATTTGTTAGATAGCCTAGTGGGTTATATTTTATTTGTTAAGTTATGTTATGTTGTTTACGTAGTACACTGCTCAGAGCCCTTTGGGGGTGGGCGGTATAAAATGTAATAAATAAATAAATAAATAAATAAATAAATAAATAAATAAATAAATAAGATGATGATGATGATGATGATGATGATGATGATGATGATGATGATGATGATGATGATGATGATGATGATGATGATGATGATGATGATGTAGTCTCAAATGGCACAGCCCAGATGAAGGTTCAGTACCACAACACAAGTGAGACCAGGGGGTTATTTTAGAACACTGTCTCATATCTTTATTTACTAATTAATATTGATCAATTATAAATTCATTTTGTTCTCCCAGGATACATGTTGTTTAAGTTAGCCTAGAAAAATAAACAATTGATATGATGATAAATAAATAAATAAATAAAGATGATGATGATGATGATGATGATGATGATGATGATGATGATGATGATGATGATGATGATGATGATGATGATGATGATGATGATGATGATGATGATGATGATGATGATGATGATGATGATGATGATTGATGATGTAGTCTCAAATGCTTTGTAGATGAAGGTTCAGTACTGCTACAAGTGAGACCAGGGGTTATTTTAGAACACTGTCATACAGCACATTACTAATTAATATTGATCAATTATAAATTCATTTTGTTCTCCCAGGATACATGTTGTTTAAGTTAGCCTAGAAAAATAAACAATTGATATGATGATAAATAAATAAATAAATAAAGATGATGATGATGATGATGATGATGATGATGATGATGATGATGATGATGATGATGATGATGATGATGATGATGATGATGATGATGATGATGATGGTGATGGTGATGGTGATGGTGATGGTGATGGTGATGGTGATGGTGATGGTGATGGTGATGGTGATGGTGATAATGTAGTCTCAAATGGCACAGCCCAGATGAAGGTTCAGTACCACAACACAAGTGAGACCAGGGGGTTATTTTAGAACACTGTCTCAAATCTTTATTTACTAATTAATATTGATCAATTATAAATTCATTTTGTTCTCCCAGGATACATGTTGTTTAAGTTAGCCTAGAAAAATAAACAATTGTTATGACAACAGCTGATGCCGCTAGTGAGACTTAATTCATGCTGCTATCTAAAATAATGATATATCCGTTGTCAGTAATCTAGATGGGGAAAGTTTAGGATATATTCAGATGTCATAAGAAGCCAGCATGAAATTGGGATGGGTTGAAACCCAAGCTTACTATGTGGTTTATCTCCGTCCGCCCCTTATGACACAGAAAATCCAGTTAGAAACTAATTCCAGTTACCCATGAGGAATGAATGCAGGCATGTTTAACCCCTGTGACTTTTTCTCTACAATCCATAATTCTAAACTATGAATTCAGATTTGGAAAGCTAGACTATGCATAGAAACCTCACTCAGGTTAACTTTCCTGATTCCTACAGGGTTAGGTTTTCTGGCTTCTGGCATTTGCAGGGTGATAATTATGCATTTGTGGTGCTCCAGATACAGCTGGGAAAATCCTCAGCAACAGAAAGAAATATGCAAGCATTTTTTGGGGCAGCGCTGGAAGGGATGGTGGCTGGAGATTAGCAAGCAAAGATGTAGTGGTTAAGAGCAGGTGGACTCTAAAATGGTGAGCCAGGGTCAATTTCCCACTCCTTTACACGAGCAGTGGACTCAAATATGAAGAACTGGGTTTGCTTCCCTGTTTCCACAAATGATGTCTGCTGGGTGACCTTGAGTCGGTGACAGTTCTCTCAGTTCTACCTCACAAGTTGTCTATTCTGGGGAGAGGAAGGAAAGGAGTTTGTAAGCTGTTTTGAGATTCCTTATGGTTGAGAAAAGTGGGGTATAAATCCAAACTCTTCTTCCTCAACAGCTTACTTCCTTGCCAGCATCTAAGGGACAGGTGCCATGTGGCTGGTGTTCTCCAAGGCCCTCTTCCCCATAAAATTTCTTCCATGCCAAAGTGGAACATCCCTTTCACACCCTAAAGGATTGGTGGGAGGGAACTGAATGATGAAAAGAAGACTTTATCTGTAAATAATGTTTCAATAATAACTCAGCACCTCTTATAAAATTGAGGGGTTAAAATGTTGGGGCCACTGTTGGGTGCTTCCTCATGTCCCAGTCCCACCCACCACCACACCCACACATAAAAACAACCATTGCCCAGGTATACTTTGGCAGTCAAGCGGCAGTTCCCTTTGCCACCTATAGGATGGCAGGAGGAATGTAGTGGAATGGGAGAAGGAATGAAACACAATCCTTTCCCCATTGCTTGACCTTCATCCTGCTCCCTCATCGTCCACAAATCATTCTCAGGTTCTGAGGTTGGTGTATCACATTTATATGTTAGCTTTAAAAAAAAAGCCAGAGCATGAACTATGGGATAAAAGTGATGCTGCCCATTTTAAAACAACCACATTCCACCTCAAAATAAAATCAAGTAGCATTCGACCAGCCGAGTAGACTTTCACATCTACTGAGCATCACACATGAACAAGTGTTGAGATGCTGCTCAAAATCATCCTCATCCAGGCAGCCTTGTTTCCTACACATTAATTGTGTGACTCTCCCAGACCCAGGTCCACTTTGCTGTAGGCTAACAAAGACTCCCAGATATGACTGTGCAAACCCACAGAGTTATGAAGAGAAGACTTAAATGGTATAGAAGACTTAAATGGTATAGAACCCCAATACAACTAGCCTACATGATTAAAGGACTAAGACCAAAATGTTGGCACTGTGGAGAAAAAGAAGCATATTATACTCATATGTGGATAGAATGTAAGGTGGTAAAAAAGTTTTGGGAGAATATTTTGAAATATGTAGAACAGTTAGTAAAAGTAAAAATTGATGTAAACAATGATTTATTAATTGTGGGGATAATAGATGATATAAGAGTGAACAGAAATTTGGAACCAATGTATAAAATAATGATTAGAGCGGCACACGCAGTGTTGGAAAGATAACAAGAAATGGACAGTCTCAAAATGATTGGAATATATTTGGGAACAAATTCAGTTAGAGATTTTTGAGAGACTGCCAAAAATACACTATGGCAAGAGAAACTAGAAGATATTATGAAGCTATGGACACTGTATGAAAAATGGATGGAAGAAGCTGGATTTAACGAAGAACCATGGAATAAGAGAATAAGAAGAATGAACCTTCTGCTGCTTGCTTGAAATAATCAATGGAAAAGAGGGGGGAGGGGGCAGAAAAAGGAAAAATGTATAGTTGGAACAAACATATTGAATGTAACAAATATAATAATATTCTATACAATAAAAAAATTTTAATAAAGAGAGAAGACTGAGGAGGCCATCTTTGTTGGCATCCTTGTGGTGCCTGAAAGGTTACCAAGCTCCAGCTGGGGCATGGAGTTCTCCTGGAATGCCATCTCAGGACAAATAGAGATCAGTTCTCCTGAGGAGGGAACATTTTATTTTATGTGTTTGATTATTTGTTTGCCTTCTAGGCTGCCCTTCCCCAAATGGACTCAGTCAGGGCAGCTTAAAAGCAAAGTTGTCACAATAAGAGGAAACAACGGCATCTGTAAATAATGTTTCAATAATACCTCAGCACCTCTTATAAAACTGAGGGGTAAAATAACACCATCTCCCACACCAACACGTTCATCAATTATGTTGTGGGGAAGGAAAGGAAAGGAGGAAAGGGGAAAGAAGAGAAAGGGAGGCCAGCTCAATAGGAACGGTTGCAGTCCTCCTCAGCTATATGCCTGGTGGAACAACTCTGTCTTACAGGCCCAGTGAAATTTCAGCAATGGGCCCCTTCCGCACATGGAGAATAATGCACTTTCAATCCACTTTCATTGCACTTTGAAGCTGGATTTTACTGTGCGGAATAGCAAAATCCACTTGCAAACAATTGTGAAAGCGGATTGAAATGCATTATTCTGCATGTGTGGAAGAGGCCCAAGTCTCACAGGACTATTCGGAAGACAGGCTCGGGTCTCACACCTCTTCACACCTCACACCTCTTCGGAGCTCCCACCCTTTCTCAAACTCTGCCCTCCCTAAGCACAGTCCCCAGACATCCAGGAACTTCCATGCCAGAGCTGGCAAACCTATAACTGTAGTAATTTCCCTGGTACTGTGACCGTTTAAGAAAGACCCTTTCCATACAAACCTTTTAAGGCAGGAACATTTGAGGCAGGAAATAAAATGTTTCCTCTGTGGAAACATTTTTCCCCCTTACATTCCGAAAACTTTTTATTTCCAGCCTGGATATGTTTTATCTGAAAAACCTTTTACAACTATTCTTTTGTGTCAAATGTTTTCAAAATGCCTTCTCTTGTTCTATGGGCATATTTAAAATATTTTATCTTTCCTCCTGTATTTTTCTACGCCTTCTGTGCTGTCCCTGAACTTTCCCCTCAGTGCCATTTTATCACATCCCTGAGCTCACTGCATTCCCTCTTGCCTCTTTATTTTCGTGAGTTCTTTTTAAAAAATTGTTAAATCTTCAAAGCATTAATTACAGACAGCAACAGAGAATCCATGCATCAGTTCTTCGAAGCATTAATTCTACAAATAGCCTCCCCCCCCCCCAAGAGGAAAAAAAACCTCACATCATGAAACCATGAAACATTTCAAGGGGGTGAGTGCGAGCAAAACAGGGGAAGGGTGAAAATGTTTTGCAAATATGGACGTTGTCACCCAGAGAGATTCTGCAAACCTTAAAAAGCAGACTTCTAGAACAGGAATACCATATCTTGTTGGGCCAAGCAAATAAATCATGCTCACCCCTTTCTGTCGGAATAGTACCAGAACAGGGGCACATAGCCAAATATCTTGAACTATTAACTGAACCCCAACAGAGATGGATTATCACAAGGGCCAGATGCAATACTTTCCCATTGGCCATTACAAAGGGTCGCTACCTATCTATCCCTCTCCAGGATTGGATCTGTCCACACTGTAAAAAACCAAGGGGAGACTCTTGCTCACATTAGACTTGACTGTCCGAGATATGTGGGTATTAGGAATTTCTCTCCTGGGCTGGTCTTAGACAAATCTGAAAGAGACTCTGACAACTCTGTTGTGGAGCTTTTGTTAAATAACACAGAGGCCACGCTCTTGGAAAAAGTAGCAACATTTCTTTTACAAGTGACAGAATTTTCTAAGTAATGTCCAATGCTAGGTACAGTTTATCTGTCTGTGTTTTGAATGTACTTTTGATCTGTACTTCAGAAATGTCTGTAATGCTCTGGAGCCTATTTTAATATGCCTAATAAAGGTTGTACTGAATTGTATTGTTTTGCAAATGTTCTGCAAACGTTTTAGGTGACTTGTGCAATCCTTAAAGTATTGTAATGTGTACATACATAATGTACACATTGTCTGTTTTCAGAGATATTGCTTGCAAAGCTAAGGTTGTGGCGGGGGTCCCCATTCTGTACAGATTTCTTCTTTGGAAATTTGTGATGACTTGCTGTGTGCTTTAATTCTTTTTTTAAAAAAAAAATCTCGTCACAAACCACAATCACTTACAGGAAATGGAATGTTTACTTGAGTTTATTATACAAGGGTCTGCATGTGAGCTGTGGGATTTTTACACCTCATAGCAACGGTATTACAATTTATTTACATCTTCATGTTGGCAGCTGCACAAACTGTTATGAAATAGGACAATCACACCTTGGGGAGCAGCAATTATGAGCAAAGTTATAAATAGCGTGGAGGAGGGCAAATATTTGGCACTTAAGTCGAAGAGAATAGAAAGGGGTCTGGCCAATCTTTGGAACACCGTCCACATACTCATTACAAGATCGTGCACTAATTAAACATAAAAGTCGTACGAGCAGGCAAAATGACAAAATCCCAGCCAATTTTGGCACAGGTCTGACTCCAAACCCACGAAGAGCAAAGTTTTTTTAGTGATGTCATGATCTGGACTTTTTGACGATGATATCACTCCCTACTGAATTAATTCAGAATTAATGCCATATGTAAAAGCACTAATAAGTACTGAATTTGAACACCTAGTGATAAGCCTATACAACATTTCTAAAGTCACAGTCGGGGTGTTTTTTTTCTGCCCAGCACTTCCAGTAATCTGGTACCACACAAAATAAGTTTCAGAAGGCATTTTACAAGAGGGAATGTTTTATTACTTGTATATATCTAGCTTCTATTTTGAACATTTGTTTGTGTAACACACACACTCACATAAAGCAATTAAAGTATAAGGAAACATTAATAATGGTGACAAAACCAGGGTTGTATGGGAAGAATTTTGAGGTGATTGTAAACTTTAAGTAATTTTTCACCATCAGTTGAGAATGTGTAAAACCACACTCCTTTTGAAGAATAGAACTCAAGCTGAGAGGAGCTTTTGAGAAAATGTGTTTGCTTCATAATTTATTTGTATTGGAGGGAAAGTACCCCATCCTCTCTATAGGATTGGTGCCAAAATAGCTTGCAACCTAATACAATTATAATAACCAGTTACAATCTTCAGAACATCAGTCACTAAAAACAAACCTTTTCTTTCCTAACCTGATCAATATCAGACAAAATGAAGAGGCTAAATCAGAGGGCCCATCAACACACAATAAGAGGGTAAACCCTAAAACATCAGTACACTGAGGCTGCAAAATACATAGCAAAAACTTCTATAAGTAAAAAATAATATATATAATATTCCTTAAATACCTATGTGCACAATAGCAAAAATTAACATACAACCTAATACAATTTGTTTATTATGAATGTTATTAGGTATTTAAGCTAAATGTATTTTTTGGAATGTGTACTAGTGTGTAATGGTTTGGATAGCATCATGAAAAATTGTCTATAATTTGTTTAGGTATACTAGACATAGGACGGTAGTGTTACCCAGCTTTCACAGGTTGTGAACTTATTTCTAAGGAATCTCCACCAGCTGCTAAGAGTGTAACAGCACACAACTATTTTAAGTAGCAATGGGGAAAATAACTTGGCTTAGCAAATGCAGAGGCTATGGCTTCGGGTAGGGATCTTTAAAGACTATGTATACCAGGGAAATGTCTTGAAACGTATCTGCAGAAAATTCACAAAAGACCAAATTGCAGTTTAAATATTTTTATATAAATTTTGGTTGCAAACAATCACACAGTAAGAAGTCAAGGCACATACACACAGTTCCTACGATATAAACAGGGAGGAGAAGATAGGTGGGAGGATAGCACAGGGAGTTGGGGAAGCAGGGACTAAACGTTACCTAAATTCAGCTGAATAAGTTATTGTAGAAGGCAGGGATTCCTATGCCAGCATGGAGAGTAAGGGCCAGCAGCAGCTGGAGCCAGCAGCAGCTGAAGCCAGCCTGGAGGGCTTGAGCCAGCATTGAGAGCCAGCATTTGAGAACTTGAACCAGCAGCAGGAGCTGGCTAGCTAGCCACAGCTTTCAAGTGCTATAGAGTAAAGAACCAGCATTAAGAAGAACGATGGAACTCTTTAGGGCGCACTGTATTTTTATACCCTTTGCTCCAGGTAGGAAGTCGGGAACAAGTGTGTTTTAAGTTTTTTTCCTAAATTCTCTGGAACTTCCCATGCTGGACTTGCTGGCTTGAGCTCTATCTAAAGCTCTTCTATTGTTCTAAACCCCGAGACAATGGGAGTCAATTGCTCTTAGATTAAATCAGGAAGCACAGAATGGCTTTATGCGGAGTAACTCTGTAGAGACACTGCCCAGGTTATTCAGATTTGGCTGAGACATTTAGATTGGGATAAGGTGAGTGGTTTAGGAGAGTCATAACAAAGGTGGAGGGGAGGCAGAGAAGCAACCCTTTGTTGCTGGCCTGTTTTCCAGAAGAGATAGGGAAATGCAATATCTGATGCTGAGGTGGCTTTCCATATTCTTTGTCTTTAACAGTATCTTTGCAAGGTGTGGTAATCAAGCATGCCCTTACACAGGATGAGACCTCCAGATTGCAGGAGTAACTCATTCTCTTGATTTAATCTTGCTAAACAGACCTTTTGCCTGAGGCCTGCTTCTAAGTGGACACACTGCTACACACACAAAAATATGAGAGGTGGCTTCTGCCTATGTAGTTTAACAGGAAAATATTATGAAATAATATATATTGGGATGTCAAGGGCAAGGCTAACAGTAGGGTACCGTTTTTTGCTGTGGACAAGACAGAAAAATATTGCTGAGGAACTGGAATAAATTAAGTTCTCCACAAAGCAGGAGTATACGAGGGACCTGGCCTATATTCCCACATGCAACAAGGATTTTCGGAACAGCATCATATGTATTGTAGACTTTCAGGACATTTTATATTGTCGCTAGATATTGTGCTGAGACTGCTTGACTATTTCTACTCCATTTCTACTTCCATTTCCATTTTGTATTTGTAGTGATGGTTGTTTCAATCCTCTATATACGCAAATACAATACATGTAGCCTTGTGATTGTTTTAGGGTAGTGGTGGCGTAATGATAAGGTATAATTTGTGCGCCAGAGGTGGCAATCAGAGCCCTCTGTAAGCAAGCAATGACAAACAGAGTTCACAAGGGGGGAATCTAGGCTGGCCTGGGCCACTGGGCTCAATTATTAGCATTAAACCTATTATTAGCATTCAACCTAAGACCTAGTTTTGGGAAAGCAGTGTAGGTAACCCTATTAAGAGCTGTTAAACCCCACTGATTTTCATGCGAAGAACTAAAGCGTGATCCTTTACCTGGGAGTTGCTGGCAATGGCTTTTTGTTTCCCCTGGAGTAAACCCTCTTAGGGTCGCGATTCACCCGTTTGAAGAGTTGCACGGTTGCTTCAGAGCAAAGCCACCAACTACCACCAAACGTTGAGTAATGCAATTTCAGATCCAAACGGGTTTCCTTTTCTGCAAACAAAACCCTTCAGTATTCAGGCTATTGCCTTGTTGGCACTTTTAAGCATAAATAAGTGGCTCTTTAGTTGTGAACTGGGGCACCTAGTCTCAAAAAGGTCTTACTCATCACTGCTTTAGGGTATTCCCTATTACTGTGCAAGTGCATTACACTACACGTCCTTCTTTGAGTTTTGTATAGAGAGGCCATCCAACCATGAAACGCACCAGACGAAAAAATCCAACAAAGCATTAACAATCTTCAGAACTTCAAAATTATGCCAGTTGCACTTTGGGGGATTTTTGGAGATTTGAGGGAAGGGTTGCCAACCTGTAAGTAGGACCTGGAGATCTCCTGGAGTTACAACTGATCTTCAGACTACAGAAATCAACTCCCCTGGATCAAATAGCCATTTGGCATGGGTGGACTCCTCCTATGGTCCCCTTCCGACAATAGCTACACGTAGGTGACTCCAGGGTTCAACTCTGCGGTTATGGATCGCCACCTGAGCCTCGAAGTCCCTCCCCCCGCTCTGCACACAGAAGCTGACTGTGGTCTCCAGAGCCGAAAGGCTCAGAGGGCGGACCACCTCCCCAGACTAAGGCTCATTGGGACGAAGCCTCTGCCCAAAGCTCTCACCGGCCATACGAAGTCTCCTGTTCTGGGCGACATGCGGGCAAAATAATACTGAGCTGTGGACACACATTGGCTGGCAGAGTCAGGCAACGGAGACTCCGCACTCGCCGGGGTTTCTTCTTCAGCTTGGAGTGCAACCCGAAGTCCGCCAGTCGAATCGACTTCTAGTCGAAGCTCGGAAATTCAACAGCTTGTGAGGTGAGCCTAGCCAGACATGAGTCCGGCTGCCTCAGCGGGAGGGACTCAGATCGGACCTGCTGGATCTATTGGGTCAATTCCTTGCATAATGCGGAAGGGTTTGCATTGTAACTGTGAACGGCACCCCTAATTCCCCAACCCAGCCTGAAGCTGGAAACCCTCTTTGGGGTAGCGCCTGGGAATAGCAGAGTTTGTGGAGGAGAGAGAGCCGAACAAGGGAATGCTGTCCTCTGAATCAACCATTTCTTCTACTAGACTCTAGAGCAGACCTGGGCATTATACGTCTACATACATCCGCCCTACCGGATGACCCTGACTGGCCTGTGTGAGTCAGAAATAGTAAAAAATGTTAACATTTTGTCTACCGTTGTTCCGAGAAACTTGTGTGAATGAATTACATTTTTTGGAAGGCAGCCTCACGTTTTCATTGCATAACTTTAACATATCCTAGTCTTGTCTTCACTTTTGTCGTAAATAATGCTATTTACTGCTTTTGTATATAAAGAAATACAATAAATATTATGCAGAATTGAGTTCAGCCTTTTGGCCCGGCCCTCCACAATATTTTCTGTTTCTTATGTGGCCCCATGGAAAAAATAATTGCCCACCCCTGCTCTAGAGGAACTGAGGTCTGTGGTTTTAGAGGATTGGGCTTCTCTGTTTTGTTTAAGAACGCATCACAAGCAATTCTTTAAGCATGTTTAAGCATGAGGGGGGTTTTTTTTAAAGAAAAAGGGATGAGTAATAGGTGTTTAGCAAGTAATGATGGCTTGGCAATATTTACCACTCAGACTTCGTCTCCCTGGCTCCGTTACTGAGGACATTTTCTTTAATTAAATTTGCTTCAGTTCCATAGCCAAGAACTATCTACAAGAGAGAGAGAGAAAAGGCTTGTCTCCTCCAGAAATGATTTCATATTTCTAATAAGATCCTTTAACTGTAAAACCGAAAAGGGTTCTTATGCTTTCTGGCACATGCTGTGAGGTATCGTACCACGAGATTCTATAAAAACAGTAAAATGAATGCAGAATGTCTTTTGCCTTGTTCATCTGCTGGATCGGCCCTGCCTCCCCCACCCCTGCCTCTCCCCCACCACCTAACCCCACCCCGAGCGTTACCTTGTAACTCTCCTCTGCCCCAAGACTCACCTTGCCAACCCCCCAACCAGTGGTGGGATTCAAATAATTTAACAACTGGTTGATTACAAGCACCCTTTAAACAACCCTCTCCCCCATTTTAATACTAGCCTGCCAACTCTCCCCATCTTCATACTCCCCTAGCCCCACCTTCCAACCCTCCCACCACCCAAAGCCTTACCTTTCAACCCTCCCCAACCCTCATCTTGCCACCCTGCCCCACCAGAACCCTCACCTTTCTGACCTCCCCCACCTGAAGCCTCCCATTCCGCCCTCTCCCAATCTGCCACTCCAAGCCTGCCCTTTCAACCCTCCCACCACCCAAGCCACTCTGTTATGTATGAAATGCCTCCTGCCCTTTGTACTTTCGCTTTGATCCTGTGGGAACGGGGTTGGTGCCTTTTGGCCGGGGGGTGGGGGGTGGGACAGGGGAATATAAGCCCAAGTTTTGCTTGTGATCTTCAGAATCGTCAGTTTCTGCTCCTGATCTTTAGTATTCCCAATAAAATCTACAGCTAACAGTCTGCAGTTTTTGATTTTGGACGGAAGTCTGACACATTTTTACAAGTTCAAGTTCAACCTTTATTAGGCATACATATCAAAAGAGGACTTAGTTATATTCACTACTGAAGCTCCAGAAACTCATTGACCCAACTTACCTTGAGCGAACTCCACAATTCAAAATGGTGCACAATAGTTACAGCAAAGATCGGGGAACTGGGTTATGACAGTGACTCCTTCAATATGCTAACCTTTACTGAAACTTTTGCCCTCATTAAAGAGAGGCTGTTAGCAATGGACTATCAACAACTGCAGAGCTTGGCAAATAAACCTTGTCTTCACTGCCAAATCAGATCATGTCAGATTCCTTTCAAATCCAGGATACAATTCCAGCCTATTATATTACAGCGGTATGCCTCACAAATCCTACATACATACACAGGAGGAGTCTTACATTGCTGGCTAGATTTAACATCATGCCATCTCCTCATACATAGAGAGGAAGACTTAGTTAGGTCTTCCATGATAAGAGGAGTTCTTGTACCTGTAGCATAGGACACAGCTGGATTCCATCCCCTAACACATTCCTCCTTGAACTGCTTATTATACCAAGAACTCCTTGATCCAGTCTGGTTATCCCAAGCTATATAGACTTCTATGGGATTGAGGATTATACTGAATCACATAAAGTAGTTATGCTTTTAAATTGTCAGGATTTTCATTGTTACCTTATAGTGGCAAAGTTTTTGTCAGAAGTTTGTAAACTGAATGTATGACAAACGCGAAGTTTTTTACTATTCACTTTTTAACTGGAACTGTATTTTTATACTATCGTGTATATCTGCAATAAAGGCTTATTGAATTGAGACTTAGTTAGGAGGGAACCAAAAGAAATATTTTGGACAATTAAAACTAGATTGCTTGACCAAGAACAGCAATATTTAGTTAGTCAAGCAAGATCGATATGTTCCCCCTTATCCCACCCTTGGCATCAATCTTGTGGCTGGAAAGATGGCCTCATATTTACTACTGATTGATGAGCCCAGGCAACGTTGGGTTCTTACAACAGCCAGATGTAATGTCTTTTCCCCTGCGCTTATCCAAGGGCGATTCAGGAATTTGTCCCTTTCAGACAGGGTATGTCCATATTGTCTATCCCAAGTTGAAACATCGGAACATATCTTATGTTCCTGTTCGAATTATGACATCTTTACGATAATTTGGAATTATCCAATAAGTTTCTGATCACCACCCAATTCTGCCAGAAAAGTTGTTTTTACTTGGGCAAGTGGCCTGAGGAAGAATCTCGTGATAAAGCAAAAGGATGGGGTTCCTCTTCACACAACTTCCACACACCCTTTCCCCTTCCCCTCCCCCTCCCCCTTCGGCCTTGGAATTGGCATGGCTTTTCCACCCTATCCATGTGCAACTTCTGTAAAAGTTTAATATATAAAAACTGAGCAGGTTTAAGTTAAAACAGAACAGAGATGCCCCAGATAAGTTTTCTTTCCAAGGTGGTCTGATGGCCAAATCGATTTCCGCAAATTCCTCTAAGTTGTTATGATACCACTAATGGTCAGGGCAAGAACTGGATAAAGTTGTGCTATTTGTCTTCCCCAGACCTCTGCAAAATGACACAAAATGCCCCATCAATCTATCTTTTCTTTCACATGCTTGTTATTAAAAAAAAAGGGGGCGGGGGAGTTCCCTGTTGCCATCATCCAACTCTTCCAAAGGATAAAATTTTACTAAAATGCCTGTCTTAAACAAATATTTTGATACCACTAATCTGTTAAAAGGACTCTCTGCTGCTAGCAGCCATTGCTTTAAAATGTCAGTGCTAAACTAATAGGGTTCTATGTAATCACAGGCATTTGGTTTTGTTTTCTTAAGAGGACACAGAACTCTGACAAATAGATGCACATATTAATTCAGACTGATGGTTTTTACGATAGTGCTATATGGCAAAACAGAATCTCAGGAAGCGGGGATGGGGCTTTCCTGGCGGGATACCTGAGCCGGACCACCTGGCAGCAGCTATCAGGGATCCCCAAAGCACCCCCAAAGGGCAAGAGACTTTCAGGTCAAATCTGGAATCCAGGAGTGAGTCCTAAACAAATATCATTTTTGGGGTAAGTCATTAACAAAACCAATATTTCACAACAAATATTGTGGAATCACTGTTCCCATTCAAATCTTCCCCCGCCAAAACAATGCAGCCGGGCTCCTCTTAGTGGGGGAAGGGCAGATTGTTCAAAAGAAGGCACGTTGTTCAAAAGAAGATGAAGATCTTTTTTCAAAACCTTCTATTAACATAATAATTTTGTCATACAGTTGCAATAAAAAGGATGTAACATACATTACATGACGATACCACTATTTAACATTACTAATAAGAAAAATGTCAATAAAAAACTAACATTAAACTCTGCTTCACCTTCACAAACTTTCTTCAGTCTTATATATACACTTAACATTATATCTATATTTATAACTATTTAGAACATTACACAGCCAACCACAATGTTATTCTCATAATCCCCTACAATATAATCTACCCATCAAAAGAAGGCTAAGACCTAGACTCTAGTGGGTTCCACATGACACCACAAATAGACAGCTCAGGTAGATCATTTTTTCTCCAAATTTTCATTTAAAAAAAAATCCTGACAATAACTAGGGATGCTCAAATACTTACCAATTCAGCTCATGTTCTTTTTACCTGATCAGAAATAGGACGATGGTTTTTGGCTGATTTTTGGCTGGTTGCGGGGGTTGTGAACTCTATGTTGGGAAATGCCTGGAGATTTGGGAGTGGAGCCTATGAAGGGGGGAACCTCAGGCGGGTATCCTGCCGTAACAATCTGTCTTCTAAAGTAGCCATTTTCTCCAGATCAAGGGTCTGCAACCTGCAGCTCTCCAGATGTTCATGGACTACAAATCCCATCAGCCACTGCCAATTGGTTGTGCTGGCAGGGGCTGATGGGATTTGTAGTCCACGAACATCTGGAGAGCCACAGGTTGTAGACTCATGCTCCAGATGAACTGATCTCTGTTGTCTGAATATCAGTTGTAATTCAGGAAAATCTACCAGCCCCACTTGGAGGGGTCACTTTTCACACATTTAAACACTGTAGCACAGCAGCATGGAAGTGGTGGTATTTCGCACATTTGCATTCTCAGACAGCCCAAGTAAATGTCTAGTTTCTGTCTTCTCCCTCAAACCTGTTCTTAGCAGCCAAATATATCAATACGTTGTGAGCAAACAAACTTTTTTTAAAAAAAGTCTTAAACTTTGGTGTTTAAGTCTGCATTGCTGAAGTTATGTTGCACATGTGCATTTTCATGCAGCCAGCAATATGGGGGGGCATAGTCCTCTCCCCACTCCCCCATCCCCACACGTGGGGGATAATGGATTTTGCCTGCTGTTTAGATGCTGAAGCCCTTGCAAAGCAAGAAAATGAAACTCCGTCACTGCATTTACTGTACAGCTGCAAAGCTGTTTGAAGGCAGTTTGGCTCAGATAACAGTGATGCAAACAGATCTGAGGTTCAGCTCACAATGGATTGTGGGTGGGGCCCCGTGTGCCCTGGACAAAATGCTTGCGTGTGGGGAAACAGTGGCTCTGATTAGCTTGTGGATCTATACCAGTGATGGCGAACCTTTTTGAGACCGAGTGCCCAAATTGCAACCCAAAACCCACTTATTTATCGCAAAGTGCCAACACGGCAATTTAACCTGAATACTGAGGTTTTAGTTTAGAAAAAACGGTTGGCTTTGAGGTGCGCGTTACTCGTGAGTAAGCTTGGGGAAGCAACTGTGCAACGCTTCGAATGGGTGAATCATGACCCTAGGAGGGTTTACTCAGAAGCAAGCCCCATTACCAGCAACCGAGCTTACTCCCAGGTAAAGGATCGTGCCCAGGCTAGCCTAGATGTGTTTGGGGGTGAGTGATTTTCCACACCTCCCCCACATGATGAACTCTGTGCACATGTGCCCATAGAAAGGGCTCTGAGTGCCACCTCTGGCATCCGTGCCATAGGTTCGCCACCACTGATCTATACCAAGTGACTGCTGCTTGCTGCCTTTGTCTTTTCTTCGCTCCACCTCTCCTGATATTCTTCTTACCGGCCTCAGATTCTTCCTCTCGGGTGCTTCTGTTCATGGCAAATGTATATCCGTTGGAAGTGTCACCTGTCCCTCTCATTAATTCCATGAGTGGAAATTTGTTGTGTTAATGACCCTCAGTCTGTTTCACAATGTCCTGGGAAAAGAAGAAAAGGCAACTAGTACACCAGTTTGCAACCATGATGCAGATTTGGTTTGTTCCTTTGTGTTATTTTTTTTTTGTTTACTTAGTTTGCCTTTCTCACTGGGACTCACAGTGGATTGCACGGAGTGAGCCAATAGAATCAACCAGATGGAGCACTCAATAAACAGTGATTTGGGTTGTAGAACCAACCAGAAGTCCTAAATACAGAATTGAAGCAAAGTGGGGCCCTTTCCCCACTCACTGTTTGCTGCGCGCTACTCTCGCCGAGTAGTGCGGGGTCCAACTGCACTCCGCACTACAGGGGCGGCTACAACGCAGCCGCCCCGACTCTGCTGCTCTTGTGCCCCCTCAACGCAGGTCATTCTGGCGCTGCTAAAAACGGCGCCTTTTGATGACCCGTGCCCTGCAGCAGTGGGGAAGCCCGGGGAACACGACCCTCGGGCTAAAAAGGTTCTTGACCAGACGAAACGGACGTCATTTTAAAAGTGGGGAAACGGCCTGTGTTAACATAACACACTAAATTATGTAAAATTACATGGTAGGATCCAAGCCATAGCAAACTATACACGGTAGCACAGACCACAGTCCCCAAAGGTTTATTCAAGTAGCTTTGTGAATACTTTTGTACAGAGCAACCCTTTCATCTATGCAGAAAAGCCCTCTTGAATAATTCAGTTTTGCTTAGTTCTAGTGAGCTAGGAGTGGAGAAGCCATCCTAACCACTCAGGCAGGCCATTCCATAAGGTGGCAGCCACAACAGAAAAGATGCGTGTCTGACTAGTTGTTGACTTTGCCCATTTGCAGGTCAGAGCTTGCAGATGAGTGAACCTGTCATGGTGGAACACGGGGAGAGATGGTCTTGGAGGCATGAAGGCTCAAGGCCATGAAGGGCTTTGTATTTGACCGCTAATACTGTAAATTGAGCCCAGAAACTGATGGGCAGTCAGTGAAGTGACTGTAGAATGGGAATAATATGTGTGCTCCATCTAACTCCCGATAACAGCCCAACTGTGGCATTCAACCTCAGTTTCTGAACTGATGTTGAGGGGGGATCAATGTACAGTGCATTTCAGTAGTGTCATCTTCCATTCCAACCCCTAGTTTTCCATAATTGAAGAAAAATGGCCTCTATTGGACTGTCAGTGGATTCACTTTGCCCTTTGTCCTATTCAGAAGCTTATAGGAAATTAAAAGGTCAACTATTGGATAGAGAGTTCTCTACCCTAATCACCGCAGCCAAGAAAACGTGCTCCCCCCTGTATTTTTCTCTTCCATTTGAACGGGGCCACTTGGCACACTACCTGTATTGCTTAATAAACCCTGTTCAAAGGAGAGCCATAATGCTCGCCAGGTTTAATGTTATGCCTTCTGCCTTGTTACATGGCAGATTTAATAAGCAAGAAAAGGCTAAAAGATTGTGCCCATGTAACAATGGCTCAGTTGAATCTCTGGCCCACCAATTACTTCACTGTCTCAGATTCAAGGAAATCAGATCCAAGTATGTGAATCTTACTCCTTTACATTTACCCCATCTCCCCGATTTAATTAGATTACACTACTTGTTGGACAACCCTGATCCCTCTCTCTGTATGATAGTGGCAGACTTTCTCCTGGAAATTACTAAACGCCAGTAGATTTCCTTCGACCTGTATTGTATATGCTTTTTAATCTGTTTTAATCTGTTTTTTATTACTGTTGTACTGTTGTCTATGCCAATAAAGGCTTGCTTGCTTCTAGTGTCATCTTGTTGTCACCCTGGCATGTACCCTGATAGCCAGATCAGCTTTGTCAACGTAAGAACCCATTTGTCAGGCGAGGCATTTCTTCCCTGCTTGATTAAAACAGGATTACTAAGCATAACTCCAACTGCTTACATGTTCTGAGCACCTTCGTTCAGGACTTTTCCCCCAAGACCAAGTCACATTGACCTAAGATTTCCAACTCCAGGTTGGGAAATTCCAATGGGGGGGGGGGGCTCTATAATTCGATAACTCTATAATTCTATCATTCAAAATGGATAGCCATCACCACACCTGGAGGTACTAAATTCCATAAGTTAATGATACATGATTGTATGAAGAAGTACTTTCCTTGTGGCAGACATTAATTCTCCCCTCATCACCTTCATTGGCTGACTCCAAAATTTTACCATTCTGAGACAAAGAGGAAAAACCATTCTTTACCCCAGTTCCTTTTTGGATTCAGAGATATGAATCTCCCATTTTATTGTCTCTAATAACTGCTAGTTAATAGTGTTATAGCGTGCACAAAAATATACTTTTATATTTTATGGTACCAATGAAAAAGAAAACAGTAACACAAAGAGACAGATTATCTGTTTCTATATTACCTTCTGCCTCTTTTACAACCTGATAAAAGTGTTAGACGGCAGGTTGCTTCTGAAATGTAGCTCCTTCTGTAGGCTGTTTATCCAACTATTTAATCTGCAAAATGCAATAAAATCACAGTTTGAACAGGTAAGGATTGGGGCTGATACAAAAACAATTAGAAAAAATGGCTATAATTCAAGGTGAAATTCCTAACTATTATCAGATGAAGGAAACCACACAGGAATGCATAATAAAGTTGTCAAGCCCCAATAAGGTTGGTATAATAGTACTTTTTTTGTCAAACATAAAAAGCATATTATTGATTTTATGAATAAATACATTTTCTTCAATGATTTAGAAAGCTCTGTGTATTCATATACAGACAGTATTTAGAATATGTAGTAGCCAGTCTGTCTGCAGATATATTTATGTTGGGCTGTTTAGATTGGCTACGCTTCTGTAATAATTTATAACAGTTTCAATGTAAACCTGCCACTGAACAGGTCATAAAGGTCCTGCATTTTAACCATCGCCATTTCAGATAAAGCCACAAAACTATTTCTCAAAGGAACCCACCAGCGAAATTTGAAATATCTCGGGGACAAGATTTGTTTTTTTTTATTTAAGCAATTTTGAAGACTCATAAAGACTGCATTTTAGCCTAGGGGCTCGCCCGGCCACAACCAGTGATAACTTTAAAATGTATTTTTGTTTTGTTTTATGGCAGAACCACTTCACCGGCACTTATTAATACAAAATTCAACCCATTCATGGGGAGTGGGAGGGTGGGGATAACACAAAGGGACTGTTCACTTGCAAGCGTTCTCTGTATCGTCGGAATTCTAAAATAAACACATTAGTTGCATCCCAGTAATAGAGACAGAACAATAGCCTTTGTGTGCCATTTGAGTTTTCAACAAGCTCTCTGGGAGAAAGTTGGAAAACGATGAATTTGAATCACTGAATAGAACTGTTTTTACAGTAATAAAGTGATACGTGGGATTGTTTTTTTTTAAGGAATTGCCAGCTTAGATTAATTTTTTTCCAAGCTATTAAGAGATTTGCAGCTTGGGTATCTTTTCTTTCCTCTTCTCTCTTCCTCTTTCCAGAGTGCCTAAATTGGGGGGTTGCCATGAATGTTGCACCAACTCCCTTGCTATGGTTGCCAACTCCAGACTGGGAAATTGCTGGAGATTTGGATACGGAGGCCGGGGAGAGCAAGGTTTGGGGAAGGGAAGTGTTGTATAACGCTGTGGAGGCTATCATCCAGAGCTGCCAATTTTTGTGGAAGAAGCGACTTCTGTGTCCTGGAGATCACTTGTCATTCTGGGAGATCTTCAGGTCTTTCTAGGAGGCTGGCGCCCGCACCCTACACACACACCTGCTTTTGTAATGAGTGATTAAAAAATTCTCCCGACAAACAGCAGTGGTCAAGACATGAATCAAAACCTTTTAAATAAAGTTATTTTCAGTGTCATCTTTGTGTGTTCTCCTGCTGTCTTTTCTTCCCCCTACAGGGGATCGAACCGAGTCCAGGGCAAGAAAACAGAGGACAATGAAAGATGAGGAAGGGACAGATTTGGTGAGGTAAAATAATATGTAAAAAAAAAACCCAAGTTAAAATGGGTCCCATGACATAGACCCCACCCCCTCCTAAACTCTTTGTTGCTCCTTACAGCTTTGGCATCTGCTGACTGAATATCGGCCAGTCCCCTCCCGGGGGGTTAATGCCGGACATCATCTACTTATTTTAATTGTGGACGATCACTGCTGCTAGTGTTTTAATGTTTAATTTATTTATTGTTTTAATTGAAACTATTTGCTGTATTCAAATGCTGATTGTTTTGTAAACCGCCCTGAGCCCTTTGGGGGTAGGGCAATCTATTAAATTTTACTACTACTACTACTACTACTACTACTACTACTACTACTACGAAGTAGTAGTAGTAGTAGTAGTAGTAGTAGTAGTAGTAGTAGTAGTAGTAGTAGTCCTGCATCTGGACACAACCTTGTTGATGGAATGCCTACCAGCAGAAGCTCACATATAAGATCTTCCTTCACCTGCAACTACTTGAGCTACTTAAGAAAGGCTGGGCCTCCCCATCTTAATTCAGAGCACACATTTGACACTTGGCAAGTGCGGACTGTGATCGGAGGAGAAAAACCACGCCAGGCAGGAGCGTGTGTCTTTGGCAGCCAGGGGGCTCCTGCCAGTTTGGAATGAAGTCTTCTTGGGTGTAACTAAGAAATTAACTATTCTGTGGACATCTCTAAAGGAATAATTGAGTATATGTTTCCAGTGTTCCTTTTAATGATATCCAAGTTCCTTTTAATGATATCCAGAGTAGCAGGCTGTCAGGGGACTAGGTGATTGAGATGCATTCCTTGCTCAATGTAATTGCTACAAGCTATATGTAACCACCCTGCTATATGTTACCACTGCCATTCTGGGGCATTCTTTCCTTGATCTTTACTTTATTGCTTCACACACTGAGTAGATAACTAAGCTTTCCCCTGACACTTTGGTCTCATGAGAACCGGGAATGTTTCCGTTATCTCGTGCGGGCAGGATGCCAAGTGGCTTTGTATCTCTATCTGTTGCCGACCTTGGAGTACTTCACCTCCAAACTAACTCTTTCTCACATTTCTTGGGGAACATCAGAATAAAGGAGGTAGCAAAAGCCAGGTTCAGAACTGTCTTTGTCAAGCTGAGTGCTTCGATACCAATCAGTAAACTCTACTGATCAACAATACAGAGTCTGTTTATTGCTTCAAGGATCGAGACCGAACACAGGCCCTAGCTTGGATAATCTAGGCTAGCCTGATCTCATTGGATCTTGGAAGCTAAGCCAGGTTTATTTTGATGACACAGAAGCAGGAGATGGCAAACTACCCATGGATGTCTCTTGCCTTGAAAATTCCACCAGGGGTCACCATAAGTCAGCTATGACTTGATGGCAAAAAAAATTGACTAGCAACCATAGGTAATTTCTTAACAAACTGCAACGTGGTTTTTTTAAGCAAAATGCAACAATCTGGGCTTAAGGGAATACGACAAAAGGGCAAAGAAGTATAATTACAAGCTATCTTGGCACTCTGAAAGTATAGGTGTCGCTGTTGGTAGAGACCCCTCTCCAAAGCCTTGCCCAAGAGATGCAATTGGGATCCTCCCCCCTAGCAGTTCTTTTTACTGGAACACAGCCCTACTTTTGGAGGTCACCTTCATGCCCCGAGTAATGGTTTGTAAGTATCCTATTTTCAGCATTTCCTTACCAATCAGAATGTAGTGGTAATTTGAGTGTCTTGAATTACATCTAAACCAAATTTCTGCTTTCAAGACAGAGTGGAAGTGTTTTAACCTTTACTATAACTAAATGGGTTTACCATTTGGAGTACAAAATGGCTGGGGTCCCTTCCGCACACGCAAAATAATGCGTTTTCAAACCACTTTCACAACTGTTTGCAAGTGGATTTTGCTATTCCGCACAGCTTCAAAGAGCACTGAAAGCAGTTTGAAAGTGCATTATTCTGCATGTGCGGAATGAGCCTGAAAGAAGCAATGAAGCACTTTCCTCAACACACCTATGCATATGTATATCTGTAAGTATATGT
The DNA here is from genome assembly GCF_021028975.2 of Sphaerodactylus townsendi. Taxonomy (NCBI): domain Eukaryota; kingdom Metazoa; phylum Chordata; class Lepidosauria; order Squamata; family Sphaerodactylidae; genus Sphaerodactylus; species Sphaerodactylus townsendi. The sequence goes on from NC_059434.1 coordinate 4,768,655, forward strand.
ATGTGTGTATGCATATATGTGTGTACGTGTGTTTTTATACATGCATATATATGCGCATATAAATGCATGTGTATGTATACACACATGCACGCACACACATGTATAGACACACATATATAGACACACACAGAGAGAAATATATATACATACACACACCCAAATCTACACACTCACAGGGTTGTATATTTAGGGCTGCCAGCCCCATGTTGGGAAATATCTGGAGATTGGGGGGGAGAGTGGAGTTTAGAATAGGATACTTACTCATATCTCTGTGGGATATGAATCCAGAGGAATCCAGCCTCTGAAGCCGCCATTTTCTCCAGAGGAGCAGATCTTGAGATCAATTTGACTAGTGAGAGGCCTTCAGGGGGCCACTTGAAGGCTGGCAACCCTATTTAAAAAGTATGTGCTCAAGATCCTAGTCTTCTAAGGCTCCTATTCATTCAACAAGAACGTCTGGAGAAAGCGACTCCTGTCTGCAACATGCAATTTGTGGCAGAAGGGAAGGATGATCAGGTTTGTCAAACCTCCATGTTGTTGTTGTTGTTGTTGTTGTTGTTGTTGTTGTTGTTGTTGTTGTTGTTGTTGTTTATATTTGTATAACCGCCCTCCCCCGGAGGGCTCAGGGGGGTGAACAGAACATAGATAGAGCACAATAAAATCAAAGGCTAAAATCAATTAAATATTAGTTAATTTGGCTCTATATAAATAAACCCCACCCCATTAAAACGCAGCACACTATTCAACATAACAGATGGTACCATCAAATCCCCTAAAAGAAAAAGGGGAGGGAGGACGGCAGGATCCACTGATGTTATGAAAAAGAGGGCGGGATCAATATATGTCATTATCTCTCAGAGGATGCAGTGAGGGCTACAGGCACAGACAGCTTTTGAAAGACAGATTCATGGAAGAAAGGTCTATCAGTGCTACTAGCCATGATGACTAAAGTGAACCTCCACAGCCCAGGGCTGTAAATCTCTGAAGCTCCGGCCATTTATGCACTCATGGTGTCCTTCTTATTGAGCATACATTTCCTTCAGGTTGAATTCTTATGCAAACATTTTCCCTCTTTGGAACTCACCACACTTTCAGATCAGAGAATCCCTGCAGTTTCCAAAAGTTCTCAGTGCAACTTTTTCTCTCCCTTAGCAGGGAAAGTGAAGGAGATCTGTTTGTGTTAGGCTTTCTTCTTTTGTTAAGCTTTCTTACTCCTCCACACCTTTTCCCACCCAAACCAGAACAGTTCTTCCCATTCTTCCAGCCACTCCCACTCTTCAGGACTATCAAAATGGCTTTTTAAAAATTGCTGAACCTCTATTGCTGCAGCAGTAGCCCCAGTGAAACTGACATGAAATTAACCAGGGGCCTTTTCCCACTTACCTTAAGCCCCGCGCTACTCTCCTCAAGTAGTGCGGGGTCCCCCTGTACTCCGCACGACAGGGGCAGCGACAGCGCAGCCGCCCCGACGCTGCCGCTGTCGCGCCCTCTCAGCGCGCGGCATCCCTGGCGCTGGAGTGGTGTCCCCCAAGGATCCGTATTGGGACCAGTGCTCTTTAACTTATTCATAAATGACCTGGAAGTAGGGGTGGGTAGTGTGGTGGCCAAGTTTGCAGATGATACCAAATTATGTAGGGTGGTGAGAACCACAAAGGATTGCGAAGAGCTCCAAGCGGACCTTTATAAATTAGGTGAGTGGGCTAAGAAATGGCAAATGCAGTTCAATGTAGCTAAATGTAAAGTGATGCACATAGGGGCAAAAAATCCAAACTTCACATACACGCTACAGGGGTCAGTGCTATCAGTCACAGACCAGGAAAGGGATTTGGGTGTCTTAATTGATAGTTCCATGGGAATGTCAACTCAATGCATGGCAGCTGTGAAAAAGGCAAACTCTATGCTGGGGATAATTAGGAAAGGAGTTGATAATAAAACTGCAAGCATTGTCATGCCCTTATATAAAGCAGTGGTGCGACCGCACTTGGAGTACTGTGTTCATTTCTGGTCGCCACATCTCAAAAAGGATATCGAAGAGATAGAAAAAGTGCGGAGAAGGGCAACGAGGATGATTGAAGGATTGGAGCACCTTCCTTATGAGGAGAGGCTGCAGCGTTTGGGACTCTTTAGTTTGGAGAGGAGACGTCTGAGGGGGGATATGATTGAAGTCTATAAAATTATGCATGGGGTAGAAAATGTTGACAGAGAGAAATTTTTCTCTCTTTCTCACAATACTAGAACCAGGGGGCATTCATTGAAAATGCTGGGGGGAAGAATTAGGACTAATAAAAGGAAACACTTCTTCACGCAACATGTGATTGGTGTTTGGAATATGCTGCCACAGGAGGTGGTGATGGCCACTAACCTGGATAGCTTTAAAAAGGGCTTGGACAGATTTATGGAGGAGAAGTCAATCTATGGCTACCAATCTTGATTCTCCTTGATCTCAGATTGCAAATGCCTTAGCAAACCAGGTGCTCAGGAGCAGCAGCAGCAGAAGGCCATTGCTTTCACATCCTGCATGTGAGCTGGACTAGATGCTGGACTAGATGGACTCTGGTCTGATCCAGCAGGCTAGTTCTTATGTTCTTATGTTCTTATGTAGAAAATGGCGCCTTTTGATGACCCCGCGCAGAGGTCGTGGGGACGCCCGAGCGCACAGCATAGGGGGGATCCTTGTGAGTGGGGAAACGCCCCAGGTCTAGTAAAGTAATGCTAGACCAAATATAGTAACTTCCTCCACTCCAAAAAGGCAGATAACTTCTCCAAGTAGAGGTTGCACAGGAATAACAAGGAAGACACAGGTGGGCAAAAGCAGCTGGGCTAGGGACATTTGGCAGGAGGAGAATCCCTGAGCGAAGAAAAAACTGCAGGAAAACCCCACAGCAAACGAAACAGGCATGGGGTAAGTAGTGCAGGACCCAGCATCAGTGGAAGAATCTGGCCTCTAGGCCTTGTCGGTTAACTTCCCAGAGGAACTGGCTGGCCACTGCATGAGACAGGCTGCTGGACTAGATTGTCTGCTGACCTGATCCACGAGGGCTCTTCTTGGCTTCTTGTTAGTGGAAAGAATGGATTGACTGGGGGAAGGGGAAGGAGGGGAGAGTGGAAGGAAAGGGGGACCAACTTCTGGTCATGGCCTCCCCACCCTGGAGGGAGGGGTAGGGAGAGGGAAGGGAAAGGGCCCCTGCATATGGTCAAGGCCCACCCACCCAAGGGGGAATGGGAGGGAGGGTGGAGGGGAAGGGAGCCCATCACTTGGTTGAGGCCCACCCACACTGGGGGAAGGGGAGGGAGGGGGAGAAAGGGGAGGGTCTGAATACTGATTGGATGTTCCTTATGGTTGATGATCATGAAGCCGTTTCCACCACTTTCTAAGTAGGGTTTCAAGCCAGGGAGAAATAGATGGATTGTATTTTTTAAAACTTAATAAATGTTTAAGTAAAAAAAAAAATCCAAAGCCCTGCCTGAATCAGTGGCAGATTTGGGGCCCTAAATGTGTGCCATTACAGGGGGGAAGAGTAAGCCACTTTGTGGCTGCAAAAATACACATCAACTGCTCTAGGGAGGTGCATCCATACACATCTTAATTGACTTTTGACCTCGATAGTCCTATAAAGAGCGACCGAAATTCCCTTCCCACTTAAGCTATTTCTGTTGTGTAATGTTTAAATAAGGCAGTAATTCAGAGAAACGCTTCCCCTTGTTAAAGTGTCAATAAAGTTCATTTTGTTTAAGCCAACTGCAGGCAGCAGGACTTGGTGAAATGTTTCTTTTCAAGAAAATCCTCTTGGCTGACTTTCACTTTGACACAAGTAATATGTTTATGGAAGTTGCTTGTGGGATCTGCAACAGCCAACTTGAGGAGGAGGAGGAGGAGGAGGAGGAGGAGGAGGAGGAGGAGGAGGAGGAGGAATGGAGAAGGAAACAACCAGGCAGAGAACTGTGATTCAGGGCCAGGCCGTTCAAATCCACAAACACATATTCACAGCACAATGGAACTATTTTTCATGTGTGCCTTCTCTGGATAGTTTCACAAGGAGACAAATTCCAGTATCTTTCAGGGGTGATTCGCTTACCATAGACACCACCCTGCCTCTTCTGGGTTCTCCTGTATAAAAACAAAACCCACATGCAGTTTCCAGGTAATAAGAGGGATGCTGCTGTATCCTTGCAACACACCTATTTTTAAATGACACTTATCCTTAAACCCTGGCAGCTCTTTCCTGTCTCATCATCTGCAGGAGGCAATCCTAAATTAGCTTCTTAAAAATATATGTATTTGCCAGGAACTGGACAGCTTCCTTTGAAAACAACAGCTGCAGAATGGTTAACCGAATATTTAGAAGAGTGGATTTATACACTAGTTTTCTCAGCTCTAAAGAGTCTCCAAGTGGCTTACAAGCTCCTTTCCCTTCTTCTCCCCACAACAGGCACCTCGTGAGGTAGGTCTGAGAGAGTTCTGAGAGAACTGTGACTGGCCCAAGGTCACCCAGCAAGCTTCATGTGGAGGAGTGGGGAAACGAATCCAGTTCACCAGATTAGTCCAGCGCTCTAATTGCATGATGGTGCTAGCTTTACTGACATCTGCAATTTTAGCATGGGAGGGAAGAGAAACGGCACTCCAGCATTTTCAGATCAGACAACTAAGAAATAGTTATATGTGAAAGTAGTAGATTTCCTCTGTGGTTTGGCCCCAACATTTGATATTCACAGATAAGCTGGTCATGTACATGGAGTCCACGTAGGGTAATGGTTAGCGTGTAGGACAAGGAGCTGGGAGTCGCAGGTGATTATTATTATTTTTGTTGTTGTTGTTGTTGTTGTTGTTGTTATTATTGATACAAAACAGTTATACACAGCAAACAAGATCAATATGCTGGATTTTGTATTACATCACACGTCGGACACTTCCCAAGCATCTAGGACTGTGTGATGTATCGACGAATAATGCGTGCAGAGCCGAGTAGGGTGGCCTTTTGCAGCTGACATATTATTATTATTATTATTATTATTATTATTATTATTATTATTATTATTATTATTATTATTATTTTAAATTTGATAAACCTCCCACCCCTGAAGGGCTCTGGGCGGTGTACAACAAAATCACAACTAAAACAATGTGCACAATAAATAAGTGATAAATAGTTAAAATACATAACTCAGAATAAGCAGCATTCTAAAACCCAGTAAAACAATATTAATAATACTAATGATGGCTCCCAGTCCCAAGGCCGGGAGGAGACAGACAATACCGAAAGATGTCACACTGGTAGTGCCAGTGATGGTACTGCACGCAATACAGGGACATCCAATCTGCGGCTGGCCTCCCCAAAAGCCCGGTGGAACAATTCGGTTTTACAAGCCCTGTGGAAATCACTAAGATCCCGCAGGGCCCGCACTGCTGGAGGAAGTGCGTTCCACCAGGCAGGGGCCAGGGCTGTAAAAGCCCTGGCCCGGGTAGAGGCCAGCCGAAACACAGAGGGGCCAGGGATCATCAGCAAGGTTCCAATCCCTTCTCTGCCATGGCAGCTTTCTTCGTGACCACCAACTCCACAGGCTAGTTGTGAAGTAGGATCTTCAAGAGGGACCCGAAGCAGCTTCTCCTCTTCTCCCTTTTATCCTCACAACAAACCTGAAAAGTAGAAGAGGAAGAGTTGGTTTTCATGCCCCACTTTTCTCTTCCTTTAAGGAGTCTCAAAGCAGCTAACAATCACCGCCTCTTCCTCTCCCCACACCAGGCACCTTGGGGAGCAGATGGGGCTGAGAGAGTTCTGGAAGATTTGTGGCTAACCCAGGGTCACCCAGCAGGCTTCATGTGGAGGAGTCAGGAATCAAACCTGATTCTCCAGATTAGAATCTGCTGCTCTTAACCACTAGACCATGCTGGAGTCTTACATACATCTTTATTGGCATCAAAAAATATAAACCATTATCATAATTAAGAGGAGAAGAAGAAGAAGAGTTTGGATTTATATCCCCCCTTTCTCTCCTGCAGGAGACTCAAAGGGGCTTACAATCTCCTTACCCTTCCACCCTCACAACAAACACCCTGTGAGGTAGGTGGGGCTGAGAGAGCTCCGAGAAGCTGTGACTAGCCCAAGGTCACCCAGCTGGCATGTGTGGGAGTGTGCAGGCTAATATGAATTCCCCAGATAAGCCTCCACAGCTCAGGCGGCAGAGCTGGGAATCAAACCCGGTTCCTCCAGATTAGATACACGAGCTCTTAACCTCCCACGCCACTGCTGCTCCTCCCACGCCCCTGTTAATCAACATAGTTGATTAACATTAACATTAAAATTAATATAAAATAGAGTAGAAAACAAAATTAGATAAATGCATATACTATATATTTTACAATACCTCTATTAACATTTATTCTTGACAATATGAAGGTTTATAGCGCCCTGTAAGAAACTAGCTCCTCTTTCACACAGATCTGTGGGAGGGCTTCTTCACAAGCAATATGTTCACATGAACAGCATAATCCTAAATCCATGGTGGCAAACCTTTGGCACTCCAGATGTTATGGACTACAATTCCCATCAGCCCCTGCCAGCATGGCCAATTGGGGCTGATGGGAATTGTAGTCCATAACATCTGGAGTGCCAAAAGTTCACCACCACTGTCCTAAGTCATTCTCAGCCCATTCACACCAATGGGCTTAGAAGGGAACAAGTCTGCTTAGGTTTGCACTGAAAGCCCCCTACAAGAAAATGGCTGAGGAACCACTAAGAGCTTCCGAAGAAGTAAACTCTTGGTCCACAGACATTCACACAGGAAGAACTTTTTTGTCTCCAATGTATCTCATGACTGGTACTTTTGTTGTGACAGATGAACAGAGTGATCCCTCCAGAATATAGAATCATAGAGTTGGAAGAGACCACAAGGGTCATCCAGTCCAATCCCCTGTCATGCAGGAATACACAATCGATGCACCCTTGACAGTTGGTCTCTGTTTAAAAACCTCCAAGGAAGGAGACTCCACCACACTCCGAAGCAATGTCTTGCTGTCAGGAAGTTCTTCTTGATGTTTAGGTGGAACCTCTTTCCCTGTGTACCTTGAACCCATTGCTCCTTATTCTAGTCCAGGGGTCTTCAAACTATGGCCCTCCAGATGTTCATAGACTACAATTCCCATGAGTCCTACCATTTGGCCATGCTGGCAGAGGCTGATGGGAATTGTAGTCCATGAACATCTGGAGGGCCATAGTTTGAAGACCCCTGTTCTAGTCTCTGGATCAGCAGAAGACAAGCTGGCTCCCTTTTCAACATGATATCCATTCAAATATTTAAACATGGTTGTCATGTCACCCCTTAACTAAACATTCCAAGCTCCCTAAGCTTCTTCTTACAGGGCATGGAATCCAGACCTTTTACCATTTTGGTTGCCCTCCTCTGGACCTGTTCCAGCTTGTCAATATCCTTCTTGAATTGTGGTGCCCAGAACTTGACACAGTATTCCAGGTGAGGTTTGACTAATGCCGAATAAAGAGGTACTATTACAGCAGTGGTGTATTGGCGTAGGAGCAGCAGTGACGTAGTGGCTAAGAGCAGGTGCACACTGATCTGGAGGAACCGGGTTTGATTCCCAGCTCTGCCGCTCGAGTTGTGGAGGCTTATCTGGGGAATTCAGATTAGCCTGCGCACTCCCACACACGCCAGCTGGGTGACCTTGGGCTAGTCACAGCTTTCCAGAGCTCTCTCAGCCCCACCTATCTCACAGGGTGTTTGTTGTGAGGGGGGAAGGGCAAGGAGATTGTCAGCCCCTTTGAGTCTCCTGCAGGAGAGAAAGGGGGGATATAAAATCCAAAGTCTTCTATTACGTCCCCTGATCTTCTAGACAGTATACTCCTATTGATGCAGCCCAGAACTGTATTGCCTTTCTTGGCTGCCGCATCACACTGCTGACTCGTGTTCAGTTTCTGGTCTACTAAGATTGCCAGATCCCCTTCACATGTACTGTTGTCAAGTCAGGTGTCACCCATCCTATATCTGTGCATTTCATTTTGTCTGCCCAAGTGTTTTATCTGACATTTATATTTGTTGAAATTTATTCTGTTAGTTTTGGCCCAGACCTCTAATCTGTCCCAGTCATATATATTGTTTGTGTTAGTTTGATTTAATTAGATATTAGTTTATTTAATTAGGTGAGTTCCCATTGGAGGTCAGCAGCAGACGATCCGGCAGGGCAACAGACCATTTGCCGACTTTGCCCGACAATTTCGAGCTGAGGCCAGTAAAATCCCTGACTGGCCAGATCGCATGAAATGTGAATACTTCTATGAAGCTGTTGACCCTGAGATTCGTCGTTGGGCTGTCATGAACAACAAACCCCGCACCATAGCCAAGTGGATCGAAGTCGGAAGTATCATCGCCGGCCGGCACAATCACTCTAAAGGGACAGTGACCAAACCCCAACCAACTAAGCAAATGTCGGTGTCAGCCAAAAAAGCACCTCCCTCCACGACTCCATCTACTACCGCTTCAGAAACCACCTCTGAGAGACGCCGTATTCTAGCACGAGCCCTGGCGGACTCGGGTTGTTCCCGCTGCCTTATGCGCCTGCAAATAGCAGAGGAACTTGGACTGGAACTGATCCCCTTAGCCAAACCCATTCCGTTCACTCAAATGGATGGTAGTCCATTGGGGGGGGGAGAGAGCCAGCTTGTTTCAAAACCGAACCCATACTCTTACGGTGTGCAGAGCATTGGGAACGCCGCAGTTTTATCTTGGCCCCAGTGGCAAGGTACCCAATAGTCCTTGGTATGTCTTGGTTGGAAACACATGATCCCACCATCCGCTGGGTACCCCGAATAGTCCATTTTACTGATCTGCCTTGCGGTGACCACATGCATGAAGAGGAACTGCCCGAAATGACTATCCCTACCACACCTTCTGAAGTTGCCTCCCATCCGGAGTTGCCCGGGGTGCCAAAGCACTATTGGGATCTTTCCAAGGTGTTTGAAGAACAGGAGTGCGATCAGTTGCCGCCCCACCGGGATACTGACTGTAAAATTGAATTAATTCTGGGAGCCAAACTCCCAAAAGGGCAGATTTATCACATGAGTCCTACTGAAGAGGCTGAATTGCGGATGTTTTTGGATAAAAACTTGGCGTGAGGTTTTATCCGGAAGGCGACCAGAAGTACTTATGTGGCACCGGTGTTATTCGTTAAGAAAAAAGATTATGCACTGATTATAGGGGCTCCCTAAGATTATGCACTGATTATAGGGGTTTAAATGCTGTATCATTAACCAATAAATATCCCTTGCCATTGATTAAGGACTTATTAGATGCCTTAGGATCTGTTTGGATTTTTACCAAGTTGGATTTGTGAGAAGCTTATTATAGGGTCCAGATTGCTGAAGGCTATGAATATCTTACTACCTTTAATACTAAGTTTGGACAGTTTGAATATCTCGTGATGCCATTTGGATTAAACGGGGCACCCGGGGCTTTCATGTCTCTGATCAATGAGGTGTTGCAGGATTTGTTTTTTAAAGGTGTAGTGGTGTACTTAGACGATGTGTTGATTTATTCGGAGAACAAGGAAGAGCACGTTAAATTAGTCCGGACTGTACTGCGAAGGCTCCTCGATAACTCCTTATTCGTAAAATTATCCAAATGCGCCTTCCACCAGGATAAATTGGACTTTCTTGGATAGTCTCGGCCATGCGGTTAGAGATGGACCCTACCAAGGTAGAAGCGGTGGTTAATTGGCCCACTCCATCATCCCACCAGGCACTGCAATCGTTCCTGGGATTTGCAAATTTCTACTGTGATTTTATCCCACAATTCGCCCAAATTGCACTGCCTTTGACTGATTTGTTATGCACAAAGGGCAAGGGGCCACAAGCCGCAAAAACGGGTACCCCCCTTGCATGGTCCGACAAGTGCCAGGATGCATTCCAGCAACTCAAACTTGCATTTACCATGGAACCTATCCTGGCACATCCTGACCCTTCCCTTCCCTTTGTTGTTCATGTGGATGCTTCTGATAAAGCACTAGGTGCAGCCCTTTTGCAAAGAAATAAGGACGGTAAGCTCACCCCTTGAACTGAACTGGACAGTAGGGGATAAGGAGACTGCGGCTATTAGGGAAGCCCTTTGCACTTGGCGCCATTGGTTGGAGGGGCTACACACCCTTTCAAGGTTTGGTCTGATCACAAGAACCTGGCGGCTCTCTCAACCCCTAGCAAGATGTCCGCTAAACAATTACGATGGGCGGATTTCTTTTCCCGTTTCCAGTTTATGGTGCATTTTTCCCCCCAGGAAAACCAACCGTTTAGCGGACGCCTTTTCCCGCCTTCCTAAGGGGGCGGAAACTTCCTTACGCACCATTCCATGGACTGTTTTATCTCTGACGCAATTGGGCCTGGCTGTCACCAGAGCCCAAACTCGCACGCATCCCAGTCCAGCTCCACCTACGGTCCTGCCACCCATTATGCCCCCCTTACACAATGACATTGTTACGCCTTTCTTCCAAGACCTCCTTCTAGCAGGGAGGAGTCCGTCCTGGAAAATGAAAACGATCCTGCACTGGTTTTAAAGGATGGGGTGTGGCGAGGGGGGGACTGTTCGTATGTTCCGCCTTCTCTACATAAGAAGGGAGGGAGTTAATGAGCAATTCAGGAGAAGGATATATGAATAGAATATATTAGACAACTATCATATGCTCCCTTTTTAAAGTTATGTATAAACCACATGTTAGACAATGTATGATTATTTACAATTAACTGATGAATGATTATGTACAGCTGATTATTATTTAATAAAGATTTTAATTTTTTTTAAAAAAGAAGGTACTCCTTGCCGGGCATGATGCTAAACAGGCAGGGCATTTTGGATTTTTGAAAATGCTCCATTTACTGCGCCGGCAATTTTGGTGGCGTTCTATGCGCAAGGATATTGAAACGTACATTAAAGGCTGTCCTACATGTGCAGAGGCCAAGTCCATTCCTGGCAAATCCCATGGTTTATTGCAACCCATTCCTCCTGCCTCCTACCCATGGCAAGTTATTTCCATGAATTTAATAATGGATCTACCCAAGAGTCATGGCAATACTGTAGTATGGGTTGTGGTGGATTTGTTTTCCAAACAAGCTCTTTTTATACCTTGCTCCACCATCCCTTCAGCCCCCAAGTTGGCGAAAATGTTTATTTAACATATCTACCATTTGCACTCTGCCCCCGCTAAGATAATTTCAGACAGTTTATCTCCAAGTTTTGGAAGGCTTTCTTAACGCTTTTGGGGGTTGAACCCGCATTGTCTTCTCTGTATCACATGCAATCTGATGGCCAGTCGGAACGGACCAATCAGACATTGGAACAATACCTGCGTTGCTACACCAATTACCATCAGGATAATTGGGCTGACTTATTGCCTTTTGCGGAATATGCATACAATAATGCGGTGCACAGTAGCACCAAGAAAACTCCTTTTGAAGTTGTTTCTGGACACTCTGCCTCACCGTTTCCTCTGTTGGGCTCTGATCCCTTGCAACCCCTGAACTAAATGACTGGATCCAAACCATAGTCAAGGGGTGGGACTCGATTGGTGTAGCTCTCCACCAGGCTCAGGAAGCCCAAAAGACTCAGGCAGACAAACACCGGAGTGATTTCCCTTTGCATGTTGATGATTGGGTGTATTCGTCTACAAAAAAATTCCGTGATGTACATAAATATTCCAAACTGGGAAAAAAATTATTGGTCCTTTTAGAATTGTACAAATTATTAATAATGTAACTGCTAAACTTGAGTTGCCTAAGTCTCTTAGCAATATTCACCCTGTCTTCCATTCAAGTTTGCTCAAGCGGGCTCCAGATTTCGATGCCTGGCATGGCCCTCCGGAACGCCCTCCAACAGTTTTGATTGATGGCCACAAGCATTATGAGATCGACGCTATCCTGGATTCCCACATGCGCTGCCATATCTTGTTTCACGGGTGGGGTTTCCCACAGGTCATAATCAGTGGGTCAATGCTTCGGATGTTCACGCCCCTACCTTAGTTACTGCATTTCATAAAGCTTTCCCTCAGAAGCCAGGGGGAGGGGGATCTTAAGAGGGGCGGAATGTCAGGATGTGGTGAGTGTGTGTTCTGTCCTTGAGAGGTGGCTGATGGCTGCTTCTGGCTTTCTGCCTTGGATGGGGATTTTTGCTTGTAGGTTATCTGTGTGAAACTATGCTTTGTTTATTCTGTATTGCTTTGCGTATTGGCTTTGTTTATTCTGGATTGGCGGGAATGTGATGTGCCACTGTGTAAAATCTACAATCAAAGGTCTGAGAGCCGCATTGCGTGTATCCAACTATGATTGCCAGCACAATAAAGAACTGAGAATGGTTACTTTGGCCTGAACTTTGCTAGTTTGTTACACTGGGCATGTTGCAGCCACTGCCTACCCCAGTAATCCCCTGGCGGGTGATCTTGATGGACTTTATCAAAGATCTCCCGGTGAGCAGGGGCAAGACAGTCATTTGGGGGGGATGTCTTTTCTCCAAACAAGCCCATTTTGTGCCATGTGGGGGAATCCCATCAGCGAGAAAACTGGCCCAGCTCTTTATTCAGCACGTCTACCATCTCCATGCAGCCTTAGACAAAATAATCCCAGACTAAGGCAGTCATTTTGTGTCTCAGTTCTGGAGGCAGTTCATGAACCTCTTGGGCATAAAGCAAGGCACTTCATCATCGTACCACGCAGCCACAGATGGCCAGACTGAATGCACCAATGGGGTTTTAGAACAATATTTGAGGTGCTGTGTGAATCACCACAACGACAATTAGGCGGAACTCCTACCACCCTTCATGGTCAACTTGGGGAAACCCCAAAAATTCCTACTCAGCCTCCAAAGATGACTATCTAATCCCATGATACCTGAAGGGTGGGTAGGTAGCAGCCAATAACAAAAGCTTGTTCTGAGGAGTTATAGCCAAAATAGGTAAGAATCAAATATGCCTCCCCGTTAGCTGCCAATCTGTTTTGATTACCCAATGACGCTTCGTGCCTCCTTTGAATTGTAGTGGGCCCAGGCAAACTGCTTCCCAGCAACAATGCCAGTAGTTCTACATTCCTCTTTGCAAGCTGTGGAAATATTCCATTGAAGTCTCAACTGGCAAGCCCATAAGCATTAACGGGCATGTTTATTGCGGTCGTGTTTAGAATTCAAAATGTAACTCTTCTAACAAATCATGATTTTTTTTCTCCTGAACCAATAGTTTGTGTTGCTCAAAGTAGTTTAATATTTTTTATCTAGCAGCAAAAGAATATTGACCGAAACCAAATATTTCCATTTTTGACCCAAATATTTGCACACTTCGGAGCAATTTCCTTAGAATTTGTGGCGTTGTAATTTCAAAAATCACCAAAAAGGTATTTTCATCCCCTTCTAGTAAAGTTCAGATAATTAGACTGTGCCTTCATGTGTATGCATCTTGGACAGTCTACTAAATTTAAAAAATGACATTTAATGGTAATTGGAAATATAAAAACCAAATTCCTCCTTCCCTTTGGTCAGGCATGATGCCATCGCATTTTTTTTTTCATTTCCATGATTTACAGCTGAGCAGAGCTTATAAATCAGAACGGTTCTAGGGGCTATGAATAAATATGTATGTTTTTCCAAAACGTCCAAAAGAAATACTTCGAAATACACTAAAAGGACTTCACAGTTCTCCTGGCAGTCATAATTGAAGTTAATAACACTTGTTTTGATGGAGGAAACTCTTTGACATCAAGGTCTATTTTTTTTCATAAAACCATCAAACAATTATCATCTAGTCTTTAAAACTCAAAGCAAGGAATTGTGCCAATAAAATAAAGCATTTTCGCTTTTAACTGTGCTTCTTTCAAATATCAATGTTAGCAATATGTCATTTTTGCCCCTGCAAGATTGCTTCAGCCAGTAGAAATCTTAAAATGGTTGAAGTCATTAAAGAATTGGAATAATTTTGGCAATTTTGCTGTGTCAGAGACAATGAGTCTCTTATACCAATCCAGATACCTGTCTACCCTGATGCACACAGACATTGTTCCCACTTGACCTATTCATTTTCACACAGCAGGCAGGTCAATACACAAATAGAGCTGTGTCTGCCATCTTGCTTGCCCTTGTAGGTGTCTGTCTGCACATCAAACCTCTTCACAAGTGAAGCAGAGTCCTGCGTTTCGTTGTGGGGGAGATAGGCAGTTGAAGCAAACCATGCTTTGATTATCCAACGGCAATTTTGCTCTGCTCTGCTCACTACCTGAGTTCAATCCTGATGGAAGTAAGTTTCAGGTAAGTGGCTCAAGGATGGCTCAGCATGCTACCCTTCCAAGGTCGGTAAAATGAGTGCCCAGCTAGCTGGGGGAAGGCAGAGATGACTGGGGAAGGCGATGGCAAACCACCCCATTAACATAGCTTTTCTAGGAAACATTATGGTGTGACATCACCCATGAGTCAGTAATAACCCAGTGCTTGCAGAGGGGACTACCTTGACCTTTTTAATTGGCATTACGTCACACAAAGTTACAGCAGGGTGCTGTGGATTGTAACGAACCAGTAAAGTCCAGTCAAGAGCAACTGTATTAAGTTCTTTATTGAGCTGGCATTCTTAGTCTGAGACAGGCAATGCGGGAATTAGCTCCCCAAGACTCAAGCAGCCGCTTTTACGGGCTTCAGACTAGTTCCCACCAAGAACAGATAAGCAATAAACAATTCAGTTTCTCACACAGAAACTCACACGGATAGTTTCACACAGGCAAACAGACAGCAACTGATAACTATTCTGGGCGCCCCGCCAGAAACTACAGCAGGAGCCCTTTCAAGGTTGAACTGCAACCTTACATCATAGTGGTAATCAGAGGTCCACCCACCCTGGGGGGAGGGTTAGGGAGGGAGCCCATCATCTTGCTATGGCCCGCCCACCCTGGGAGGAGGGGGAAGGGAGGAAGAGGGCCCATCATCTAGTCGAGGCCCACCCACCCTGGGGGAAGGGTTAGGGAAAAGGGAAGGGGCCCATCATCTGGTCATGGCCCTCCCACCCTGAGTGGGAGGGAGAGCCTGACACAAAATTAAAACCCACCAGGAAGAGGGTTTCTTGGCAGATACACTTGCCTTACCTGACAATATTTATGTCCCCTTGTCTGTATACACCTGAAAGTTGGCCTAGTCATGCCCATTAATCTAATCTGTTGTTGTAAGGATAAAAGAGAGGACTGGAGAACAATGTAAGGCACACTGGGTTGCCACTGGAGAAAAAGACAGGGTATGAATAGGTGGTTCCCAAATGTTTTCGGATCACCATTCCCTGAGTTCCATAAATGTGCTGCCATCAGCTCTGCTGGAGGGAAGATTTAAGAATATGGAACGTTCTAAAAGAATTTGTTCATGTGATATGACTACGGTTGAAACACTTGACCATTCTTTGTTTCTATGCCCTAAATACAATAAGATACGCATGAAATACATGAATTCCATTTTCTTGCAATGTTATCAGTGGCATGAGTGTTATAAGATACCCAATCTCCTGAACAGCTCTGATGTGCTCTTTTGTGAAACTATTGCAAATTTTATACTGGAAATTAGTAATTTTAACTGTATTTCTTAACCTTGTTTTGTTTTAAAATTTTGTCCTGTTTTATATGCCAATAAAGGCTTGTGTTGTGAGTTCCATAAATGCATATCCAGTGCTCCCTACCCTATAAAAACCATTACTCAAAATAGTGGCTTCCTCACTAAGGAAGATAATAGCAATTAAATTAAAATAGTAACAATTTATTGCACATCTATTCAAAATTTCAATTAAAACTTTTTAGCTAATTCAACAAAACTGATGAACTCGACCCCGTAATATCAGCTTTTCAAAGTCAAGAAAAAAATGTGGATAGTTTCCACAAGATTTTTCAGCATGGTTCCATAGCTTGATCAATCATAAATATAAGCCACCCTGAGATCTTGGTAGAGGGCTGGGTATATGCTCCAAAAATAATATTAATAATAAATTAAAATAGGTGAACAATACAAAGGGGTCCACCCTCAGCATGCCCCCCTACTCCCCCCTCCTTGCTTCTTGGTGCCTCCCTGGTGTAATCCCATAATTCCCCAGAGAGCAGTACTGCCCACTTTGGGAACCACTGGTACAAATGAATTAAATAAATGCATAGATTTAATCAAGCTATTTTTGTTGGGTTGTAAAGGCAAGGGAGAAGAAAAAGTTGAGCTTTAGAGACATCTGCCATTTGCTATAAACAAGACATCTTCTAGAGTTTGCACCCCCAAAATGAGTGCAATCATCTAGCATGTGGCACTGTTGGTTATATTCCCGAGCCCTAAATAAATAGAAGTCATGTTTTCTTTTTCAAAATTTCAAACACACCTCCAGAGATATTTATTGGGCTTATGTCTGAAGTGAGAGCAATCATTATTTTCTATCTATTTTGGTGCTAATGTCACTTAATAGCAACTAAACAACTTATAGCTCATTATATAAATAGCAATTAAAATTTGACAGCAAATAAATAACTTAAGAGGGATTCTATTTATTTGTTCAGTCACCAGAGGACATGTTTGTGCCAAGCACAACTTCCAGCAAAAGCAGAGGAAGACGGAAAAAAAAAATGATGTTATGTTGGCAGATGGCAGAACTTTGAAGATGAATAGAGCAAAAAAGTGAAGTCTAAATCAGGAATGCTCTTTCCTCAGGGAAACCTTCATCCCATTTCATTTGTAGTTATTCTAGCCCTCTAGACATTGCATATTCCTGCCTGAATCGTTAGACAGTATTGCATGTTTCATAAGCGCTTAAGACAGTGGTTCTCAACCTTCCTAATGCCGCGACCCTTTAATACAGTTCCTCATGTATGTTATGTTCCTCATAACCTGGATAGCTTTAAAAGGGGCTTGGACAGATTTATGGAGGAGAAGTTGATCTATGGCTATCAATCTTGATCTTCCTTGATCTCAGATTGCAAATGCCTTAGCAGACCAGGTGCTCAGGAGCAGCAGCAGCAGCAGAAGGCCCTTGCTTTCACCTCCTGCATGTGAGCTCCCAAAGGCACCTGGTGGGCCACTGCGAGTAGCAGAGAGCTGGACTAGATGGACTCTGGTCTGATCCAGCTGGCTTGTTCTTATGTTCTTATGTTCTTGTGTTGTGGTGACCCCCAACCTTAACATTAATCCATTTTACAGATGGAGAACACTGATGCAGAGAGTCTTAGGCGACCCCTGTGAAAGGGTCGTTCGACCCCCAGGTTGAGAACCACTAACTTAAGAGATGCCCTGTTGAGCCAGGCCAGTGGTCCATCAAGTCCAGCATCCGTCTCACACAGTAGAGGGCAAACAGCAGGGTGAAGAGGCCGAGGCCTTCCCCTGATGTAGCCTCCTGGCACTGATGATCAGAAGTTTTATAATAGTATTTAGAGAGCAAGTTGTACATTTTAAATATGTTTATATTTGGTGCAGATAAAGTTTGGAGCTTTCCCTTTTGAACATGTGTATACACGTTTAATGTATTTTTAATGGGCTTTAATGGGCTGTTTGTTTTTCGGCTTGTATGGTTCTTCTTTGGTTTGCTTTGTCTTTCGAAGAGTTTGAATTGATATCCCACTTTTCTCAATGGTTAAGAATCTCAAAGAGGCTTACAAACTCCATCCCTTCTCCTCACAACAGACACCTTGTGGCCGGGGGGGGGGGAGCTGTGAGCATTTTGATGCCCCCCACAAGGTGATGCCCTGGGCAGCTGCCCACCTTGCCCAATGGGCATTACGCCAGTGGGAGGGGCGTAACTAAGGCAAAAATCACGTGGCAAAAATCACCAATTAGTAACCCCTCTCGGCACACGCAAATAATTAGTAACCTACTCTCGGGAACCTGTGAGAACCTACTGGATCCCACCACTGCCTGTTCTACTGTCTTGTGGTGCTGGTACCGGTGAGTGCTGTGTCTGCTCAAACAAAGAAACAGAGTCAGATGTAGGTGCTCCCTAACATGTAAGCAATGGCTGTCTGACTGACCAACAGCTAATCAATAGATCAGCTCATCAACAGTGACTTCAGCAACTTGCTTACATACAAACAGTTAACCCTTTTATGACTGAGTTGTGACAGACACTTGCCAAATCCCAACAAATTTTCACCCAATTAATCTCTCGCTCTCTCAAAAAGAGGCTCACTATAAACATTCACACTATGGCCTGTTTTTATTTTTTATTTTTCTGCCCTAGAAACCTTTTTGAGCATCCTAAAATATCACATCATCTTGGTCAGTCAGTTCTAGAAACAGCCCCACCCCTCCCGCCCCCAACCCTTCAGTGTTGTAGTGTAACATAGAATAGTAACTGTGATGAAAACAACCACAGTAATGATAAGTTAAGAGCACTGGCTTGTATGGGTAGAGGTTGGGGTTTAAAAAATAATAATAATAAAATTTGCTATTTAATTTTCCCCATTACATAAGTCATTTTTTTTGGCATTTGGAACACCAAATCCCAAACAGATGGGAAATAGGCTCTGAAACACAAATTACTTTTACAGAATTCAATAATGATTTTTATTGGAGACAAAATACATCTTAAAGGAACGGAGCAGCTATTCTGTGTCAACGGCTGGCCAGGCAAAGCCAGTGTTTCTGCTTCTTGGGAACTCTGTTTCCCAGATGCCTAATATGTATGCCTAGGAAACATGCAGATATTCTGGATACAAAATTCTCATACTTTCTTTGGGAATTATTATACGTGACACGGCAGCATGTTTGATTGGAAGCAACTGGTTTGGGGTTTTTGTTTTTTAAATTAAGACCACTATGCCTCTAATGACTTCTTAAAGGATGTAATGTTATTAGATCCTATGATCATGTTACTTGAGGAAGAAGAAGAAGAAGAAGAAGAAGAAGAAGAAGAAGAAGAAGAAGAAGAAGAAGAAGAAGAAGAAGAAGAAGAAGAAGAAGAAGAAGAAGAAGAAGAAGAAGAAGAAGAAGAAGAAGAAGAAGAAGAAGAAGAAGAAGAGTTGGATTTATATCCACCTTTCTCTTCCATAGGAGACTCAAAGGAGCTTACAAACTCCTTTCCCTTCCCCCCTCACAACAAACACCCTGTGAGGTAGGTGGGGCTGAGAAAGCTCAGAAGAACTGTGACTAGCCCAAGGTCACCCACCTGGCGTGTGTGGGAGTTAACAGGCTAATCTGAATTCCCCAGATAAGCCTCCACAGCCCAAGCGGCAGAGCTGGGAATCAAACCCGGTTCCTCCAGATTAGAGTATACCTGCTCTTAACCACTACTGCCACTGCTAAGGACAAAGTTGGCATCTAGGTTTGTTGCTGGATCTGTTCCTGAGCCTGGGTCCCCTGTTGTTGTGAAGGCTAAGAGACTGCTTGTAAGCAAGGAACATGTGAAGTTGCTAACTTGGATTGAACGTGGGACCTTTCACATGCCGAACAGAAATTTCACCACTGAGCCACCTGATGTCCCCAAATATCATTATCTGGCCTGCAGATCACTGAAGATGCACTGAACTGGTTTAAGCTATGAGCTGTAGGTAGCAATCAGTGGTGCTCCATTGTTATATCTTTTGAGCCTGACTTCTACAAAGCAATTTTTGGGTGCCAATCTGCCTTTCCTGATGTCTTTTTGTCACTCCCTTGAGCGGGCACGATCATTCAAAGGAGACCTATTTTAAATCCTTGGGTCTGCAACCTGCGGCTCTCCAGATGTTCATGGACTACAAATCCCATCAGCCCCTGCCAGCATGGCCAATTGGCCATGCTGACAGAAGCTGAAGGGAATTGTAGTCCATGAACATCTGGAGAGCTGCAGGTTGCAGAATCTAGTGCAGGGGTCTTCAAACTATGGCCCTCCAGATGTTCATGGACTACAATTCCCATCAGCCCCTGCCAGTATGGCCAAGTGGCAGGGCTGATGGGAACTGTAGTTCATGAACATCTGGGGGGCCATAGTTAAAGACCCCTGATCTAGTGTGAGTCCCTATCCAAAGAATTGGAGCAAAAGAGTTTGTAATGTAGTCCTTGAGTATAGATCATGGATTGTGTTGTATGCCCAGCTTCATTATTGGAAGCAGACTGGTATCCAGTAGTAGATGGGTTTTCTGGGTAAAATAGAACTTATGAGTATGTTTAAAGAATGGGTGCTTTGTGTGGACTTGGGCTGATAGTGGAGTGGAGTTGCTAAGTTTGTGGTAGGACTTCTAGAGAACTTCCTTTTTGTGGATCCAGATGATGAAAATGTTATGGATAAATCTCAACTACAGGAGATATATTACTTGGGAAAAGCTGAGAAAGTTCCGCTCTGAGTCCGCCATGAACATGTATTTGCACACAATGGGACCATATTAAGCTGGAGTTATAGACTGATACTAAATCTGAAGTATCTATAGATTAGGATGAAGTGGCAAAACTTTGTGATAAGGTGTGATGTGGTATATAGTGGAAAATGTTCCTGATGGCTTGTAAAGCAGTGGTGCGACCGCACTTGGAGTCCTGTGTTCAGTTCTGGTCGCCACATCTCAAAAAGGATATCAAAGAGATAGAAAAAGTGCAGAGAAGGGCAACGAGGATGATTGAGGGACTGGAGCACCTTCCTTATGAGGAGAGGCTGCAGCGTTTGGGACTCTTTAGTTTGGAGAGGAGGCGGCTGAGGGGGGATATGATTGAAGTCTACAAAATTATGCATGGGGTAGAAAATGTTGACAGAGAGAAATTTTTCTCTCTTTCTCACAATACAAGAACCAGGGGGCATCCATTGAAAATGCTGGGGAGAAGAATAAGGACTAATAAAAGGAAACATTTTTTCACGCAACGTGTGATTGGTGTTTGGAATATGCTGCCACAGGAGGTGGTGATGGCCACTAACCTGGATAGCTTTAAAAAGGGCTTGGACAGATTCATGGAGAAGTCGATCTATGGCTACCAATCTTGATCCTCTTTGATCTGAGATTGCAAATGCCTTAGCAGACCAGGTGCTCAGGAGCAGCAGCAGCAGCAGCAGAAGGCCATTGCTTTCACCTCCTGCATGTGAGCTCCCAAAGGCACCTGGTGGGCCACTGCGAGTAGCAGAGAGCTGGACTAGATGGACTCTGGTCTGATCCAGCAGGCTTGTTCTTATGTTCTTACACTGTTAAATAAATATGCTTAGAAGTGTGTATCTCTGTTTA